>NC_143058.1:41479460-41631274 GCF_052426305.1 Pelodiscus sinensis | reverse complement strand
ACACTAGAAGGGCTTTTCTATGAGTAGTATTTTATTCCACGTGCAGTAACACATTTGCTCCTGAATTTGAGCAGTTATTATTACACCTGTGCTGCATTAGCTGCCCTTCCAAAGGCAGACTGGTTTCAAGTTGGTTGCCTTTTAAAGTCCTTCATGCCTATACTCCAGATGTCCTCTTTGAACTTCGTTTTTAACAGGGTTTGTGCTGACAAATGACTTTCAGGGATATTTTTACTATTGTATATGTGCAAATCAGTAGTTAGATGCACAAATGTTATGTAGAGAGAAGCAACAAAAGGGTCTATCTTGGAAATGTTGATCTGACGTTTTTCGTGTTTTGCAATTGCCAGAGAGGTGAAAAGGAAAAGCTTTTAGGAACCATCTAAAGTTCATGTTTGTCTAGGTAAATATGAAGAAAATTGTCTCTTGGCTCAAAGAATGAGTTTAATTTTCTTTAAATTTTTTAACTTTAGTTTTCAGGTTAGTCTAATGGTAGTGTGGCTACCACTATTATAGACAAAAGGGGGATCATTACTAGATCTACCAATATTTGAAAGTAACTATTTTGTTTGTTACCAGAATTGCTGTGGAGTTTCTTGATTCTAGATCTTTTTGCAAAAATTCATGTCACCTCAAAGGAAAAATTGTGATGAAAAAAAGACATCTGGAAATTTTGGGATACGAGGTGGTTCAGGTATGGTGCACACAATCTGCAATACCAGTATCTTATACTGGGACTTGTATGTACAAAGGAATTCTCTAAGCTGTCCCCTTCAAAAATTGGATATTGCCTTTAACAAAAGAGGGCTTACCTGGCTGGTATTTGCAAGGAATTCTGCTAGCTCTGTAATGTCTTTTTCCAGACCCAGAGGGAATAGCTATGGCAAGTGTGTCATCCAGTTCCTCTTCACTAGGTGCAGCTGCAGTAAAACTGGAGTCAAGAACTCTTGTATTCACTTCCTCCACTATAGCATAGTGAATCAAACAGAGAAAGTAAAGGAAGTGCCACTTCCCTTGGTAGGTGATTGCTGCATTCTAAAAGGAATGTCAGACTGGAACTACCTCTAAGTAGAAACAAGCCCTATTGAAAAGGAGCAAAAATCCATTAAAATGCACTGAATCAAATTGTGAATTTCACTCTACTTCAGTTCAAGTGGGGGCTTTCTATGCTAGGACCCCCTAAATCTCCACTGGTGCTGCTGGGATAGACAAGGCATGGACATTTACTAACCCTTGCATAGTGGAAAAAACACCTGTCCTGCCTAAGCTGCTTCCACGGTTGCTTCAATGGAGGACTAGAGATCTGGGTTTTTTGAACAGCCTTAATTTTCTCCCTTTGGTATTCTTCTGATGATGTATGTTACACAGTTTTTTTATCATGTCATTTCCTGTCCGAGACAGCTTTTAAAACTTAAGGGTCAGATCTTCCACTGGTGCAAATTGCAAGTTTATACTGTGGAGGAGTTAGTCCTTAATTAGAGGCATTTGAAGTTCAGATAAGAAATGACATGATGATGGTGCTATGCCATCTTATTCTACCTGAGCATCTGGTCTTTCATCTTCACTGTTATTCTGTGAAAGCAAGCTATTATCAGGCAAATACATTTAGCGGTAAGAATCCTAATATTAAAAATGAAACAAAGCCTATTAAAAACCTACATCTTCTATAAAAATTTTCAGCCTCGCCTATGTTAAAATGGAGAGTGCAAGGATTAAATAAAAGGTGCCATGCATTATGTGTGTGCACATATCTACTTTGGCACTGTGTCTAACAAAAATAAATGTTAACAGTAAGTTACCCTGCAAACTCTCTTACAGATTCCTCACTTTGAATGGAATTCCATGGAGCTATCATCAAAAGATGCCTGGATGAAGTATCTGAAAAAGAATATATTTGAAACAAAGTAATACAGAGACACAATCATGATATATATTTTCATATAAACATTTAACTTTTATCATGTAACATTAAATATTTTGAATTCTTAAGACATTTATTCTCCATTGAAATGTTTTTATATTTAGGACATCTCGAATAAGACTTAACATTGGGAATCTGGACACGTAATCCTAAATTTATCAATGACTTGGCTGGTTGCAAAGGTTGAAAAAGGTGATTAAAGAAACTTAAATGTTACATTATTGCCAAGTTTTAGCTAGTTAAGGCTTACGAACAACTGTGACCATGGCAGCTTGATCATAAAATAACACTGTCACTCCTCAGCCGAGACAGGGAAGGACACATTGAAATTCACCAAACACAAATTTGGAAGTGTTGTTACTGAAGAAACAATAGTACATCCTTTAGAAATGAGGAATACTCTTCTGTGTGCAACAGGATGGATAAGAATCAAATGCAGAATCTCACTACAAGCAGACAAATGTTGGGAATGCAACAATCCTAACCAAATGTATAAAAGCTTACAGCCAACTTAAGGTATGTCCACTCTACAGAGTTTTTTCAGAAAAACTGTGGTTTTTCTGAAAAAACTTCAATTATGTGCACACTGCAATTGCGTTCTTTCGAGAAAAAAAAAATTAAAAGAACTGAGGGGTTTTTCCTACATTGATAAATCTTTCTCCAAGGAAGAAGCCTTTTTCCAAAAGAGCTCTTTCAGAAAAAGACGTGTGTGGACAGGAGAGAGGGAATTCTTTCGCAAGAAGGGGAAAGAGGAAAAAGCACAGGTGCCTTGGTGGCCATTCTGCCCATAGTAATCATAGTTTACATGCGAGATAGCATCCACATTGAATGGATGCTCTCTGTTGAAAAAGCAGATCGCTTTTTCAAAGTGCTTTCACAGTGTGGATGCTCTCTTTCAGAAGTTTTTTTCAGAAGATCTCTTCCTGAAAAGCTTCTTCCGAAAGAAGCCTGCAGTCTAGACATAGCCTTAGTCTGTAACTAGAAAAACTTAAAAATAACGAATAGTCTAGTAGCACCTTAAAGACTAACAAAACATGTAGATGGTATCATGAGCTTTCGTGGACCCAACCCACTTCTTCAGATGACTGGAGTATTAAAAGTCTAGATCTAAGAATAAATAAAGGAAGAGTAAGGGGGAAAGGAGGGAAAAAAGACAGTGAATAGATAGTTCAAGTCACAAGAGGCTGATAAGAACAATTGGTACCTTCGTTGGTTGGTTAAGTCATTAGGATGTGGAAGGTAGTGTGCGAGCCAATGATATCCGTGTTTGTTCCATTCTGACAAGAATCAAACTTGTAAATGAAGTTGTTCCAACCCTTCCCTGTGTATTTGACTTGTGAAATTGGCCTGAAACAACACGGTGACTTGGAGATCCATTAATGAGTGTCCAGACAGGTTAAAGTGTTCTCCAATAGGTTTCTGTGTGTTGCCTTTTCAGATATCTGATTTGTGTCCATTAATTCTTTCCCGTAGAGACTGTCCATTTTGGCCAATATACATGGCAGTGGGGTATTGAAAATAGGCTCTCTTGGCCATACTGCAGCTATTTTGTACCTGTCCATTAAAGTGGCAGTAAACCTAGTGGTTCAAGAGTATTTTCCTCTGGGGAGTGGAATGATCTGCCTCTTGTGCAGGGAGTATGTCTGTGGCCTCCCTGAGTAGTCCTTGGGGCCCAAAAAGTAAACTAGTCCTACAGAGTGACAGCCATTCAGATCCCCAATCTGCACTACACATGGCTCACGAGGCAACTATAAAACTATAGCTATGGCAACTGTAAAATTAAAATTAAATGATTTCTAAGGTGAAGGTTGGGGGCAGGAGCAGGGAAAATCTAATAGACTTTGAGTACTGTAGGCCTACCTGAAGGGTTTTGCTAGAGGTTGGGTTTGCATGTGGCTTATTTGCAAAGAAGCTCTCATTAGACCAGCCCATTGGTAATAAAATTAAATACAAATAAAAGGGGTAACTGTGCAGAAATTAAAGGCAAATTATATCCAGAAAATGGTAAAGATCTTCCAAAACTAATACAAGCATCTGATATTACATAACACATCTTTCAGCCAAATTTTATTTCAAATATTAGTAACATAACTTCTTTGCTCAGGAGAGTACATGATATTCAGTATTGTTAAGTTTGAGATGGACATCATGAGATCTCAGTGTCTTAAGGAAGGGCATTGCCTTATTTCAGTGGGGGTTAGTTTCTCACTAATTTTTCAAAATATAGAATGGCATTTCTATAAGTTTGGGAGAGGCTTTCCAATGCATCCACAGGCAGAACTATGAACATGTACTGAAAACATAGGTGGAGTATCGGAAGTCCCTTCTGATAGTAAAATCTCTAATACTCACTTTTGATAGTAGGGGAGGAGGTAACACTATGCCCATCACTGTCTCCGGAGTAGCAGGACTTTGGATTGTTGAGAGAGCCTAAAGCGATGAGATGCAGAAGGAAACAGAACAGCCAAGAGAATGTTTGTTGTAGGCAGATATGGGTGGTGTGGTGGGCAGTGTTGTGCAGAAGCAGCCTCTCTCTCAGAAGCCACTTTCTTTATGATTGCCAGGTTGTTAGGGCTCCTCCTCCACGTGAGCTTCCCTTTTCATAGAAACTTTTTCTCAGCATGCCTTTCTGGTGCTTTCCCTTGTAACCCCCTTTTTCCTCCCTGGGTTACTAGGGAGCAGGTCACACTCACAGATGTGCCTGGGCGCTTGATGGTCTTGACATAAAAGGAGATTGTGAGTACCCCAGTGGTGATGTTGTTTGGTTGGGGAAAACCTATCCACCCCCTTGCTGCAGTCCTTTGCTCATAAATAATGTACAATGGTGGTGCCTCCACTTGGCTGGCCTTGGGAACCCCCAGGAATAAACTTATTCCAGCAATGAACTGGATCTAACTCCAGAACAACAATTACAAATCATAAATAATATACATCTAATAGATTGCATTAGAATGAACAACCTTAACTTAAAGAAATAGGATTTAACAAATTAACAGTGAAAAACATCAATTAACAAAGTACACAGAAATAAAAGGAACTTTATTTAGCTGCCATTTGCACTGCCTGTATTTATCCCACCCCAGAGTGTGCACATCCCTGGACTCAGAGTCCCAGACTCTTGCTTGTGTGGGCACGCTTGAAGAACTGCAGCTGTAATGGAGATTCTCTGTAGGTAGTGTGTATGTGGGTGCAAGCTATGTAGCAGCTCTGGTTCACTGGGTTGGCCTCTCTGCCTCTCTTTGAACCCAGTTAGTCTGAATCTCTGAGGTCTGTCCCAGGCAGCATTTTCCCAAAGATGCCCAGTTACTCAGTCTCCATCTGTGTGCTGGATGCAGAGTAGCTTCTAGCCACAAGTACAGCCAAAGGGCCTCCCGTCTAGGGCAATCAAAAGCAGCCTTCCAGATCCCAGTTCCAAAGGCTCTCTGTCCCAGTCTGTAACTGCAACATAACAGCTACTGAACTGGATAAAAACTCCACAGCAGCCTGGCTCCCTTTTGTTCCAAAAAACAAAGGAAAGAGTCCATAGGCTGCTGAGTCTGCCTCCACACAGGTGGAGAGACTCAGATCTCCCAAAACAAAATCACTTCCTTCCTGTTTTCCTCTAGGGTTCATGGGAATTGTAGTCTGGTGGGCTAGATTGCAGCACACAGGATCTTCCCAGAAAATAAGCAGAGGCACCTTTAGTAAGGGGACTACACCTTTACATCTGGCAGGGGTTAGCCACTGCAGCTCTAAGCTAGGTGTCTTACAACTGGATACTGCTTTTGCTTCTACCAGTATTAATGTCTTATACTTGATGCTACCTCCTTACAGGTGATGTATGTGAATGTAGACATCAAAGGGAATCTAGGAAAGTAACTGAGCTAACATAGAAGTGCAAAGTTTTCCTCTCCCCTGTGAGAGTACCTGTCTGTGTGGGGTTGTGTTTACCCTGGCATCTGAAATAGCTGTGGGAAGACTCAGGCTATTACTTCTCCTCCTATGGCCACTCCTGATCAAGCTGCAGAATGGGAAAGGAGCGCTATACAGGAGGACTCACCTTTGCAAACAGGATCCTGGGGACTCCATAAACAGTGCACTTCATTTTTTTTTGTCCTTCCGCCTAACCACTGCTGTCTACTAATGCCATCAGTTTTAGTCAAACTCTGAGGAAGGGCTGTTACTTTTTAGCACTGTTTAGAAACAGACCAGAGATAAGTCCTGAAAAAAAGAGCTTCACAGTCTCCTAAATATGTGACTTTTCCAGCTAGCTAACATAACATATTGAAAGAAACATCAAGCTTAAAACTAAGAGACATTAATTTCTCTTGGGGAAAAAAACTGATCTTACAATAAATAAGTTTAATAAAATACCAAATACTTTACCAAATTGTTCGTCTAGAATAAATGTTTAAATGTTATTTATTCAGTGAAAATTGTATGTGACCTTTTGGGTGATGGTCTCTAGCCAGAAGATTTTACAGTCAACAAATGAATTGTAATTCCTTTTAAAGGGTACTAAATGGCAGCATGTATTGATAGTTGTCAATAAGGGCCATACTGGTCAGCAACAAGTCTCTCAAGTCAGACTTGGTCTTTGTGGAGGAAATCTAAGATTTTTTTACCCATGACTGTGGCACATGGCACAGACACCAAGAACACTGAAAAAGCCTGCAGAATCACCAGTGAATATTTTGGGTAAGTGGTGAAAAACAGGTGAGAAATGTGAGTGCCTGTGTGCTTACAAAGCGAAGACCCAACAAACTAGCACTCTGTCTCATTTCCATCTTGGATGTAATGACTATAGCCAATGTCATTACGCACTTTATCTTGCTTTCAAATAGTAAAAATGATTTTATCTTGTGGTGCCAGTCAAAGACCTCAATTGCAGTTGGTCCCCAATTATTGTTATAGAAATATGTACAGTTCAAGTTTTACAGCAGACTCAACTACAGCAGAAGGGGGGGCTGACATAATTGCCAGGCTTCTTGGCAAAGTGGGGTCTGGGCTCCAAGCACCTTTGCTCCTGGAAAGGGCAGGGCCTCAGGCAGAAGGGGTGGACTTGGAGCAGCCAGGCCTCAGCGCTCCAGTAGCAATTCAAAAGGGTAGAGGTGCTGTTGGTAGTTGGGAGCCCCAGTCCCTTTTGAATTGCTGGGACCCAGGCCAGTTGCCTCCTTTGCCCCCCACCCTTGGTGGGCCTGACAATGGATAGCAGAGTAGGAATAAGGCTGATCTGTAGACCATAATCCAAAAAGCTTTTTGGGTGCTGAGAAATATGAAAACTTATTCAAACGCAGTCCTCCCCCTCCATATACAGAGCCAAAAAGGATGGTAGACTCCATATGTTAATTACCACCATTTGGGACAACATTAAAATTTTCAAGTGTATTGTGTTAAACTGCACAAAGACACATTTAATGTACTGTAAATGTCCATATGGGATTTAGAGTGGAATAGTTAGTGCATTTTAAAAGTCACACCCTACCTATTTTGGACATACCCATGTAGACAAACCCTAAATTAATCCAACATATGGCTGGCAGCAAAGATTAAATGTAAACAGATGTTCTTAAAATTATAAGGCCACTTCCTCAGATGGTATAAATCAGGGTCACTTGGTTGAAATAAGGCTGTCAATTCACTTCAGCTGAGGAGTTTGCTGATGTGCTACTGGGAAAACCAAAAAGATTACACCTGGGAGTATACTTGAACAGTGTCATCCTGGAATGCCTTTTGGTGCCCAAGCCTTTGGGACATGGTAACTCCTCTCTCTTACAAAGGTACTGATGTGTAAGTAGCTACCTTCATACTGAGTTTTTTTAATTTTCATGCAGTCCTGACATGTTTGCTACTATCAATCATACAAGCTTAGATTAGTGGTGTTTTCTCATGTATTGTAAAAATATTTTTAAGAATATAATGCTAGGATGTATTTTGGCAAAGGCTGCAGGACATCTGTATAATTTTAAATGTGATAAAAAACAAGTATACAACCCAAGCCACTGATATATTTTCTTTACTGATTTCTAGCTGCATTTTAGTAAATATGTCCAAAATTAGCTCTTTTTCCCCCTTCAAACGTGGAAATTTGTTGCATAGCAGACAATTGTAGGGCTCACAAGGGTTGTTGCTTTTCACAGATCTCTGGAGTTTAAAACAAAAATCATTCCAAGAGCTTGCTGACTTAGTCGTATGCGTTGAGTCTGATTGTCTCCCCAGCAGGGTGGTGCACAGGAAGGTATTGTGACATCTTAGAGATGTGATATTCGATCATGTGCTACAAAGATAAATGCGACTCTTCACTGTATAAAGATGATGATGCAAAGCCTGTACATAGTTATTGAAGGCTGGAAAGGGCTGTGTAAATACGTCACTGCCACTTCCCATGTCATAAATAGCACAACTAGGTCCCTGCTGCCTGAAGAAGCTACAGCTTGGTGGGAGACAGGAATACAGGTATCCAACACAGAATCAATTCCCATTGATTTTTATAGCACCAGAAAAATCCTGTATTTCCCCTTCCACATATTATGGTGCTTCCTAAACTCTCTTCAGTTTATCAATTTATTTCTACTATAGAATACAGAGCCCTATACATGCAGTACCCTATTGGATAGATTAGTTGGGTATGGGGATGTGATGGACAGGCTCTCTAGGACGGGGTGGGCAATAATTTTTGCCTGGGGGCCGCTTCACAAATTTTTGAAGTAGGACCGGACTGCCCCAGAAGGGGTGGGGCCTAATTTGAAAAGGGCAGGGACAGAATGGTTCTGGGCTTCCCCAAAGGGGCGCCTTTGCCTCCCCCCTTCCCACTACGCACCCATGCCCCTGGCAGGGTGGGAAGAGGCTTCACACACTCCCTCACCCGCAGGCCCTGATTGGCCTGAGGGTGGAGGGGCATGCACAAAGCCTGAGCCTGCCTTACGCCCACCCTGTGAGGAGAATGCGGCACTTCAAAGTGCCACACACCATTCACAGGGCAAGAGGAGACGTCTCGCGCTCCGCTGCATCCAAGTCTTGATTGGCCTGGGGACAGGGGAGCTGTGCAAAGCTTCCCTTGCCCTGCTCCCTCCCTGAGTGAATGTATGGCACTTTCAAGTGCCACGTGCTCCTCGCAGGATGGGGGGAAGGGCAGAGGAAACTGCATGCTGCTCCTTTTGCAGCAGCAGCCCCTGTCTGTGGGGGATCTGAGCTCCCCATGGCCAGGCGCTGCTCTGCATCCCACGGAGTAGCCTCTGTCCCTAGGGAGCTCGGACCCCTCCCCCCCCGGACAGGGACTGCTACCACCTCACACTGCTGCTTCTATATCAGAGGCAGCAGCACAGGGCAGCAGGCAGCCGGGAACTGGTTTTTAAACTGGCTCCCCTTGTGGACCAGCTCCTACCTGCCACCCCATGCTGCTGCCTCTGATAGTGAGGCAGCAGTGCAGAATAGCAGGGGACTCCCTCGGAGCGGGGGCTGGAGTGCACGGGCTGCCATCCCCAGGAGCTGTCTGATAGTTGTGTAAATTCTTAAAGTTCATGCGGTTACACAACTATTCAATTACATGATATTTAACATCCCTAGTTCCAGCCCCTTTTTGCAGGCTTCCTCTATTTGCACACCTGCACCCTAAACAGAAAAAGTCTAAGAGACTACTTTATGATGCCAAATCCAATAGAATTATTTCCACAAAACAACCCTCTGTTGTTTTGCACTCCTGCCTCCTCTAGAAAAAGTCAACTTTTAAATTACTAACTTAGCAAGCAGCAGACATTACTAAACAAGCACTACTAAGACTGATATCTTACGACTTTTAAAATAATTTTTACTTTTTACAATTTCGAAATCCTAATTGAAATCCATTTCTTTTCTGAACACTTTTGTCGCTGGTGCAAGATAAGGGATTATCTTTGGAGGTTTGTTCATTAGTGCTACGTTACAGATCTTCAAAATCTCTTACAAAAACATCACTGAAGAATCTGGTTTATAAATAAGCCAAATAGCATATCCAAAAAAAAATTGCAAGGATTTTGCAACCCAAAGAAAAAGCAAAGCATGTCAAATTGTAGGACTAATAACCTTAACCTAATAAGTTTGTAAAGTTCTGTTTTGATGGACTGCAAAATGACTAGTACTGCAGTAGCTGAAGCATGTTTCCTAAGCCACATGATACACCTTTACCTTCAATAGGCTTGTTCATATATCAGATTCAGTTAGACTATGTCTACAAGAAGTCTCGCGCAAGAAAATGACCACACTGCCATGTGCACGCTGTGCTTTTGTGCAAGAGCTCCGATGGCAGTGTGGATGCTCTCTTGCACAAGAAAGCTCCGACGGCCATTTTAGCCATAGGGCTTTCTTGCGCAAGAAATCCCTGCCGAGCGTCCACACTGCCCTTTTGCGCAAGAGCTCCTGCGCAAGAGGGATTACACCTGTTAAAAAAGAGCATAGCTCTTGCGCAAGAAGACCTCTCTTAGCAGTAGGAATATATTATCGACCACCTGACCAGGACAGCGATACTGACATTGAAATGCTGAAGGAGATTAGAGAGGCTACCAAAATAAAGAACTCTATAATAATGGGGGATTTTAATTACCCCCATATTGACTGGATACATGCCACCTCAGGAAGAGAAGCAGAGAGAAAATTTCTCAATGGCTTAAATGACTGCTTCTTGGAGCAGCTGGTGCAGGAACCCACAAGGGAAGAGGCAATTCTCGATTTAGTCCTGAGTGCAGTGCAGGATCAGGTCCAGAAAATAACCGTTACAAGACCGCTTGGGAATAGTGACCGTAATATAATAACATTCAACATTCCTGTGGTGGGACGAATACCTCAGCAGTCCAGCACCCTGGCATTTAATTTCAAAAAGGGGAATTACACAAAGATGAGGAGGTTAGTTAAACAGAAATTAAAAGGCACAGTGACTAGAGCCAAATCCCTGAAAGCTGCATGGAAACTTTTTAAAGACACCATAATAGAGGCCCAACTTAAATGTATACCCCAAATAAAAAAACATAGCAAGAGACCTAAAAAAGAGTCACCGTGGCTTAACCGCCATGTAAAAGAAGCAGTGAGGGACAAAAAGGTATCCTTTAAGAAGTGGAAGTCCAATCCTAATGAGATAAATAGAAAGGAACATAAACACTGTCAAATGAAGTGTAAAAATGTAATAAGAAAACAAAAAAAGATATTGAGGAACAGCTAGCCAAAAACTCAAAAAGAAATAACAAAATGTTTTTAAAGTACATTAGAAGCAGGAAGCCTGCTAAAAAACCTGTGGGTCCCCTAGATGATCGAACTATAAAAGGAGCAATCAAGGATGATAAAGCCATTGCGGAGAAATTAAATTATTGCTTTTTGCTTCGGTCTTCACGGCTGAGGACGTTGGGGAGATTCCCAAATCTGCACCGTCCTTTGTGGGTGATGAATCTGAGGAACTGTCCTGGATTGAAGTGTCATTAGAGGAGGTTTTGGAACAAATAGAAAAACTTAATGTTAACAAATCTCCGGGACTGGGATGGCATTCATCCAAGGATTCTAAAAGAACTCAAATGGGAAATGGCTCAACTATTATCTGTGGTTTGTAACCTATCCCTTAAATCAGCTTCCGTACCTAATGACAGCCAACGTGACACCAATATATAAAAGGGCTCTACAGGCGATCTGGGCAATTATAGACCGGTAATTCTAACTTCAGTACGGGGCAAATTAGTATAAACAATAGTACAGAATAGTACAATAGTAAAGAATAAAATTGTGAAGCATGTAGAAGAACATAAGTTGTTGGACAAAAGTCAACATGGTTTCTGTAAAGGGAAATCCTGTCTTACTAATCTATTAGAGTTCTTTGAAGGGATTAACAAACATGCGGACAAGGGGGATCCAGTAGATATAGTATACTTAGATTTTCGGAAAGCCTTTGACAAGGTCCCTCACCAAAGGCTCTTGTGTAAATTACATGGCCATGGGATAAGAGGGAAGGTCCTTTCTTGGATTGAGAACTGGTTAAAAGACAGGAAACAAAGGGTAGGAATAAATGGTAAATTTTCAGAATGGAGAAGGGTAACTAGTGGTGTCCCCAAGGGTCAGTCCTGGGACCAATCCTATTTAACTTATTCATAAATGATCTGGAGAAAGGGGTAAGTAGTGAGGTGGTTAAGTTTGCAGATGATACCAAACTGTTTAGGATAGTTAAGACAGAAGCAGACTGTGAGGGACTCCAAGAAGATCTCACCAAACTGAGTGATTGGGCAACAAAATGGCAAATGAAATTTAATGTGGATAAGTGTAAAGTAATGCACATCGGGAAAAATAACCCCAACTATACGTACAGTATGATGGGGGCTAATTTGGCTATGACAAATTAGGAAAGAGATCTTGGCGTTATCGTGGACAGTTCTCTGAAAACTTCCACACAGTGTACAGCAGCGGTCAAAAAGGCAAATAGGATGCTAGGAATTATTAAGAAAGGGACAGAAAATAAGACCCAGAATATCTTACTGCCCCTATATAAAACTATGGTAGGCCCACATCTTGAATACTGTGTACAGATGTGGTCTCCTCACCTCAAAAAAGATATTTTGGCCTTGGAAAGGGTTCAGAAAAGGGCAACTAAAATGATTAGGGGTTTGGAACAGTTCCCATATGAGGAGAGGTTAAAGCGACTGGGACTTTTTAGTTTAGAAAAGAGGACACTGAGGGGGGATATGATAGAGGTATATAAAATCATGAGTGGTGTGGAGAGGGCAGATAAAGAAAAGTTATTTATTAGTTCCCTAAATAGAAGAACTAGAGGACACCAAATTAAATTAATGGGTAGCAGGTTTAAAACTAATAAAAGAAAGTTCTTCTTCACACAGCGTGTAGTCAACCTGTGGAACTCCTTGCCAGAGGAGGCTGTGAAGGCTAGGACTATAATAGATTTTAAAGAGAAGCTAGATAATTTCATGGAGGTTAGGTCCATAAAAGGCTATTAGCCAGGGGATAAAATGGTGTCCTTGGCCTCTATTTGTCAGAGGCTGGAGAGGGATGGCAGGAGACAAATCGCTTGATCATTGTCTTTAGTCCACCCTCTCTGGGGCACCTGGTGTTGGCCACTGTCGGCAGACAGGCTACTGGGCTAGATGGACCTTTGGTCTGACCCAGTACGGCTGTTCTTATGTTCTTACCACGCCGTACTGTAAATTTCTTTGCGCAAGAGGGGGTGGGCAGTGTAGATGCTCTGCAGATTCTTGCGCAAGAACGGCCAAACTTGCGCAAGAAGCTGCGAGTGTAAACTTAACCTTACTGTTTTCTGAATGCTACATATAAAATGTTTGTAGATCTAGCAAGACAATGCAACTTTTGTGCATAGGATTGGAGTGGAAAATAAAGCTGTATAAACAGCCTATCAATATCAAGACAAATGCAATAGAGCTATCTAGAAATTAATTGGCCTTAGTAAACTCTTACATCTGTGGTAGGACTTCTTAAAATCATTTCAAGATAAGTGCCCAATGCTATAAGCCTTCTGTGAGCAAGCCTCTGGTTAGTTCAATGAGAATTTCACATGTGGAAGGATTGAGCTTTACATGATATCTTCATTTATTTAAAACCAATTCCAGTCAATCAGAATTCTTTCTGATTCTAAACTTTGAATGAAAAGTTAGTTTTGGTTTATTATCTACAAAAATTAGTAACCATTTAAAACACAGCTGCAGTAACAATTTAAGAGATGCATGTCTATAAATCTCTGTGCAGTTTGTTTTTTATGCAGCAAAACCAGAATTGCTGTAATCAGAACTCCCTCATGATATTTAATTTCCCAGCCTTTTTGTTTATAGCTTTGATAGCTTGAATAGATTTAAACGTGTTGAAAGACAGGAGGCTCCAGAGGCATAGCGAATCTCCTTCAACATACCACACCATTCTTTCTTCTCGTCGTCATACCTGCAATTAACCGAATACTGTGATTTCAGAGCCACTTTGAGCTCAACCTTCCCCCCTCAGATACACACACAAAAAGGAGACTAATCCATGTGTCAAGAGTTCCTAACAGTTTAACACAAAGGCTATTTTTGGCTTTGCCCCTTGCATCATGCTTCCCTCATCCCCAGAACAATCTCCAAGTGCATATTCTGTAAGTATCCTCTTACAGTCCTCAAATTAATTTCTTCCCAGAATCCCTTGTACCCTCTCACCAATTGCTTTCCACATCTTAAGTTAGCTGAACTATTTGGGTGTTCTGGGCTAAATGGGATTTTTCACATCTTTTAGCTGATTGAGATTCAAACCCTAGAACGTGTGTTTGTAACTCTCCTTAAGAGAGTTTGTTCTAGAAGTGTATATGTGGATTACAACTCATTTATCTACTAGTGTATGGGATAGGGAAATCTCCATTTTGCTATCTATCAGAATATCCTTCACAGGAGAACAAGATGAGCTCAAAATTGTTTAGGCAACTTCAGAGAGAGGCTTTCAGCACTGCGAATGAGGTAACATTAGGGTACTTTAGCCAAAGAATCAGCCTGCAATATGTATTTCACTTTATTGACCTGAATAGGTCAAGAAATACTGCACCCCACTCTCCTTTTTCTATGTATCTTTGCTGAAGCCTGCAACTGGCAGAATGTGACTTAGAACATTATGTTATTTCATCAGAAGGTAAAAGTTCTCCCCAGCTCCAAATCTTACATTTATTTGTATTAGTTCATTGCACATAAAGATTGTGCTTGTCAGACACTATAGCAATTGGTCCCTTAAAATGTATATAAATAGATGATTTATAAAACTAAAGAGTAATGATTTTTGACTTACTCCCTAATTTTATAAACTTCAAGGTGAGTTTCCATTTAGGAAATATGATTGCAACAGAACTTACTTCCATATGTCATTAACTTCATTGGGTGCAAATTCCTTGGACTCTAGCTGCACCATAGCAAAACCACCAATAGCATATAGGGATCCACTCAAGTTGACTAAACTGATAGAGCTTCTCTCCTGGGGGAATTCAGGCATTACCTCCCACCTGTAGGATATTTATAAACAAAACAAAACCAGTCAGACTACACGTAAGAAATATTCTGAACAAAATGAAAGAAGTAGGTGAGATGCTGATAGCTATAGTTAGCAGAAACACAGGGGTAAAGGATTAGTCTGAGGAGCCTTTGCACCTAGGAACCCCAATCTTCATTAGAAAAACAAAGCCCATAGCACACCAACACTACATTCTGCATCTCCATCACCAGCATTAAAGCCAAATGTGCCTGCTCAAGATCTGTATGCAGGGAAGATCCTCATTACTCCCTGCTGCAGCCTCCAAAGGGGTGTGCGCACTTTCTGTTCATTCTGTTGAACCAACATTAACAAGATGGAGCAAGAAGAGTCAAGCTCATTAGCATTATTATGAGTTTTCCACTGCAATGTTTTCCCCCATGCAGAATCATGGATGAAAAAACTAAAATATTTGCACAGATAAACCCAATCCTGCTGAATAGGGCCAACGACCTTAACTTTCTTCTCACACAGATGTAAGCCATTTACTCCAGTGAGGTTATTCCTGACTTACAGCAGTGAAAATGCAACAAAAGTGTTAGATTTTCCTGGTAAGATAGGTTCAAATGCATAATGAAAGTGTATGTGAGCCACTCAAAGTATTAAGGATGATTGATAAAATGTCCTATATTCTGACTTGCTTTTATCAAGCATTGGGCAACGTAAAACATTTCTATAGGAAAAGGTCAGAGTAGCAGCCAAAGTCCCAAATATATTCTACATGAATGTTTTTTTTGGTGAAACTTCCACTTTTTTATATTTAATTCTAAATATGACTTGCTCTGGGACAAAAATATATTTAGCTTCAAGTGTATCTACTACATGAAAGATCAGTATATCTTCTAATTTGGCTTTATGGATTTACAGAAATCACATTACAATTATGACATACCATAAAGACTAGGTTTACACTGGCATTTTACTGTACTGCAGCTTTCTGGCTCAGGGATGTTAAATTATCCCTCCAGTCACAGCAAATTACAGTGCTGTAAAGCACCAGCATAAACTAGGCTACAGTTAGCTACTCCTCTTGTGGAAGTGATTTACCTATAGCACTGGGAGAGCTCTCTAAGGGTATGTCTACACAGCAGTAATAACGTAGTTCGTGTCTACATTACAAGCAGTCATTTCGACATAATGTCAATCTGGGGGACTTCTTACTCTGACTCCTGTAACCCTAATTTTACGAGGAGTAAGGGAAGTAGGAGGAAAAGTGCTCTTCCTCAGATGTCCTGTTGTGTAGTCAGCACTAAAAGCTGCAATAAGCTATTTTAACTTAGCTCAAATTGCGTAGTTTATTCAGCTTTAGCTCTGCTGCATAGACATCCCCTGAGTCCTAGTGCTCTTGCCATGGCCACGCTGCTGTATTAAACTGCTCGTGCAGCAGCGCTTTACACTTTAAAGTGTAGACAAAGCCAAATGGTCATTGTGTGTAAGTTGTAGTTAAGAGCATGGATTTAAAATTGAAAAATCTAGTTGGCACTTTTGTATTCAATAGTAATTATTTGTGAAGCAGTTTATGCTGAATTGTTTTCCCCGGACCTTAACTAATCTTTAACATTTTCTTCATAATAAAAGGAATTAAAAATAAGGCAACTTAGTTACTAAAATTCAAATAAAAATTATTTACAAATGATCTGGATATGCACTCACTTATTACTGGTGAGGTCAAAAGCTTCCACAGAGGCTGAAAGGCCTTCTTCAGTAACACCTCCTGCAATCACAATTTTGCCTTTATGGACAGCCACTCCAAACATTGAGCGAGCCACTTTCATGGGAGCCAGATCTCTCCAGTCTCCCTTCTTAGAATTGTATATAAATACCCTGTTAGTACATTTCCTGTGGGGGAAAAAGACAAACTTTAAGCATCCCTTAAATATCCTTAAGCATTCGATAAATCCTTTGGAGAGATATATTTAAAGAGACACTTAATTTAAGTGGATTTTCTGTGTAACATACAGTCACTGAAAAAGTACCTAGGGACATACCTAGACTTCCTGTATTCCTGCTCAAGCTTTATTTCAGCAATAGGTAAATGGCTAAACAAAGGTGGGTGAGTGTGGCATGGCGGAAAGAGAGCTAAAAAAAAAGCTAGACACTTTGTTTTTTAAAATGCTAGTATGTTAGAGTAGATCTTCCTGATTGAATTTGCTCTCCCAAGTGCATATAATGCTGTATGAGGACTTTCAATCCTTGTAAAAGTCAATATATACAAGCACAATTCATTAAGCTAGCTGCGTAGTTTGACAAACCTCTGTCTGTGTCTGAGCTGCTTTAACTATCGTCCTCTTTTTCCTGATCTGAAATTCTCTCATTTCTACCTACACTGTATACTCCCTAGGACATGGACAAGGTCTTGTGAGTTTCTGTAAATCCCATTCACATCCATAGAACTGTAAATAAATGTTATGCTATTTACACAGTGCCATAATGTGTATGATGTTTTACATACTGGAAAAATGTCTCTTTGTTCCATGTAGTTTGATTAGGATGACCTGTGTTAAGGAATGGTAACAAAGAGAGGGGACCGAGCACAAGGATTACTACAATAAGATCATATAATTGCTTTGCTTTAGTTGATTATATAGAAATATCACAATGTGTGCATTAACACATATGATACTGTCACTTAGCCTGGAAGACTAAAGATGATAGGAAAAAATGTGCATTTAAAAGTATTTAAAGCATTTCGGTATATAGCAGATCAGGTCAGGATAAGAGGTTATTTGCTTATGGCTACAGTGTAGTTTAAGATAAACAAATAACTGTGAACCTTTATTCTTTTACAGAGTATTCAGTTTTAGAAAGAAAAAGCTAATGGGGCAAGTCTACAGTTTGTGCACTAAGCACTTTTAAAGTGTAATTATATAGCATAACGTCTTGATTACAAGAGTCAGGGTTTCCTCAAGCTATCTTCTATGGTAGTGGTTTTGTTGCGTTAGTGTTCAGTGCTGGAAAATTTCAATTCCTCCATGCATATTTGCATCTTAATCCTGGTTTGTCCGAAAAAAAAGATGATTTACTTTGAGACCTTTGTTTTATGTACTATATGTGAAGAGCAAACATTTCATTTCATGTTTCTACTGGAACTGGAGGATCACTTTCACTCTGGGAGAATAAGACAGCAGCACCAAGTAGAGTGATGATCAAGTTGTACAGCAGACAACCTACTTTTAGAAGTTAGCTAATTTCTGACTGCAGCAGACACCTCTGGCACTTGTCAAGTAACCCTATCAGGGTGTCTCATGTTATTTCTCAAGACTATAATGTTTTACACTCAGACACATCCTATTTCCACTCCTGCTCCCAATCTTTTTTTTTCTTTAATGAAATCATCATAGTATGGCTCCAAATAGAATGCTAAGACGGTATTATGATTTGGCATAATTAAAAATGGAGTTGCAGTAGCTGCATGCAGCAAATTGAGGGTTGTAAGTGGTTGTGGTGTATAACATGACTAAGAAGCTAGGAATAAACTTTTTGTGAAGAACCCAATATTGAATCATGTATGCACAACAGAACATAGTATGAGAGAGAAATAAGAAAGCCAGCTAATCAAGTCAAGTAGCTATAATAATAGTGTTTTACATTATCAGGTAAATTTTGTTCTTAAATATCCACAGTGATTCCATGTACCAAACCCACACCCAGATACAAATAAACAGGAATTCTGATGGCTGAGTGTGAGGACACAACTAATAATGCTACCATTTGCCATGAAATTATTTGGTACTTACTTGTCATCAGTCTTTCCCCCAAGACAGTATATCATCCCATTATGTGAAATTGTTGCATGACCATATACTTTGAGTGGAAGTTTTTTGGTTTCATTCCATTTTACTGCCCTGGAATTGGAAGATTATACTATTAAGGCTATGTAAATGGGGAAAAGGGTTATTTTAAATATGCTCAGTGAATGTAAACTTTCAACATACACAGGATCATAGCACAAGACTGAATCCAGAGACTCCTCTGTCTGAAGGTCCTTGCCTGCAATTACATACACTTTGTTGTCTGACTCTCCCAGACCAAAAAGGCATCTAGCTGAAGGCAGTGGAGGAAGGCCTGCCCATTCACCAGCAATACTATCCAGCTGAAAGAATATCAAAATAGGCAATGTCAGGAAAGGTGCATAAGGAAAGTCCACGCAATGCAAACAGCTCTGTGAAATAGATTTAGATGCAGTAAGTGGATCAATAGTGTTCCCCATTGTATTTATTCTAACTGCCCGTAAGTCCTAGGATCAGCTGATGTATGCCAACTTTTACACCCCAGAATAGTTACTGCCAACTTTTTCCTCTTTAATCTCCCATACTCCTGGTCATTTTGTTTCTTCTTGTTAATTATTATTGAAATATGGCCTTTCACAGTGCATGGGGGATGAGCAGAGAATGCTGCCTACATTGTAATAATGATGAGGCAAGATCCTCTGCCCAGCACCCTTCCCATAGAAGCCAGAGGCATTATGTCCCAAAAGTCATACAGTTTTTCCTCTCGCACTGCTGGAGCAAAAAAGTGCTCCTCCTATGACAGTGATTTCCAAGATCGTGAGGTCTTAAGCTATGTTTACACAGTAGCATTATTCAGAAATAATATAGTGCACATCTACACAGCAAGCCTGCTATTTCAAAATAATTTCAAAATAATGGACTTCTGACTCCGACTCCTATAACTCTAATTATATGAGGAGTAAGTGAAGTTGGGGGAAGAGTGCTCTATTGCGAAATAACTGCTGTGTAGACAGCACCAAAAGTCGAAATAAGGCATTTTGACTTAAGTTACGATATTAGTGTTGCTCAAGTTGCGTAGCTTATTTTGAGTTTAGCCCTGCGGGGTAGACATTCCTTTAGTGTGCACACAGTGGAGTAAAGGTGAATTGTGACTTTTCTACAAGACTTAAAGGAAAACAAAATCAGACACCCACAAAGTCTTGGTTTCTGAGCAAACCAGGAAGGAAGCAGTGAGATTAAGTCTCTAGTCTAACTGGTCATCTCAGAAGATTTAGTTTCTATTCTATTCACTTTTGCTGTGCTGTAAGTAGTCACAGAAGAGAAGCAGTAAGGAAACAGAGGAAAGACTATAGGATGTTTTCAGAGACCTACGCTACATGAGATCATGAGACTGATTTGTTTCTACCACCTACTTATACCCTCCCCAACCCCCATAGTATCTGAGTACCTCCCCAGCAGTTAAAAATGTCTGTTTTTCTTCCTTCCTGGAATTTCCAGCCTACAGAAAATAGTGTGAGAATTCCATAGTGGATTTTTATATGGGTGGATGTTTTGTGTGTCTGTGTGACAAGCCTGAAAGAGAGCTCAAAGTAGTGAGGTTTGTATTTAGCTCTTAGGCTACGTCTAGACTGCAGTGCTTTTCCGAGATACCACAGGTATCCCTGAAAAGCAATGCCATGTCCAAGAAATGCATCCGCTTTTCCAAAAAATATTCAGAAAAGAGGATGCATTCTTTCGCCATCCCTGTAAACCTTGTTTTATGAGGAAGAAGGGATGTGTTGAAAGAGCAGGTTTTTTTGAAATTTGGCATCGTGTAGATGTACCAAGTTTCAGAAAAGCCTCTTTTGAAAGAGAAGTGGAAAAAGATATGCTAATTGTGGTTTGCAATTTGCGTATCTTTTTGCGACTTTTCTTTGTATTCTAGACATAGCCTTACAGTAGTCAGGTGGAGTTCCATAGTCTGCGTCAAACTCCTATGAAACTTCTGGTTCCAAAACCCACTAGTTTCTTCCTGTTGGTATACAGTTTATTTGCTGCAGTGGAACTTGAGAATTCCTGGACAGATTCCTCAGGTAGTTTAAGCCAGTTCAGGCAGAACCTCGTATCCTATTCATTAGAGTTGATAATATAATCAGTGAATCAGGAGTTTAACTGATACAGGGGATTTCCTTTTGTATGTTAACTCTGATAGTAACGCATACTTAGGGACAAACTCCTTGATGGGTGGTAGCTCAGTTTTCTCCCACTTTGACAGGCACTTAATGAAGGGGTAACATAATGAGGTGGAAGTGGTGAAGCAGGGACCTATGAGGAGTGGAAATGTTGTAGATGCCATGTTAAAACTCTGAAAGAAGCAATCACCAAGCTGACAGTGTAGAGAGATTCTAGCAGTGAGCCACAGCAGCAGCCCATTGTACTAGCAATGGGATGGATGAGTGGGAGAGGGACAGGAAAGTAGCAGAAATTCAGGGCACAGACAAGGGAAAGATGTTTTTAAAAAAAGAGAGAGAGTTCTGTCAATTATTAGCCTCATTCCTGTGGTATATGTGTCATTAAAAATCTCTTGATGCAATTATAGCCTAATAATTCAGTTATCTAATTCTAGATTGGTTTCAGGAAGTAATCTAATGTAACGCACCACAAGCAAATTTTGGTAGCAACTTTTTTATGTGTTTGATAATTTAGTACTTGATATCTATGTAGCAAAATGAACCGGTTCCAATGTAATCTCTCTCTAGAAAACTGTTCTCTCAAAATGTATACCAGGCTCATTCTCTTCAACTGATAGCTCTGTGAAACAATGTCAATAATTGCTATTTTCAACATATGCCAATTACTTTAAAATTATGTAAAGTATTGCCTTGCTGTACTATATGTGAACAAAAGATCTGATCTTGTACTCAGGCTAATGCTCCACTGAAGTCAAGGATTTGTTTACCATCCAATAAATCAAGAGACAGGCAAAATGTCCAAGGGTACAACATGCAGCTATGTATCTAAAATGCCCAGGATATGTTTGATATAAATATACCCCAAGAACTTTTTGTGTTGCTAATTTTTTTTATATCTGATGCCACTATAGTTAAGGCTTATCTATAGTTTGTATTAATAAAACTTAAATATATATGGATTTGAATGTATACCTTCACTATAGGTTGAAATAAAATATTTTGAGCATGAGCTAATTTAAGAAGGTTGTGTACTCTGACATCCCAAATTACCAAAGCTTTACAACTTTGGAAATTTGTCAGCCTACAACATGGTAGGATGTCTACTGATGTTTTAGGGTGAAAAAAAAGTTAAATTGGTTAACTAAGAGCCATATTTTTAAAAGTATTCATGAACCAAAAGATGCAGATAGATGCCTAATGGGATTTTTAAAAATGCCTATGCACCTCTGATCAAAACTGATAGGAGTAAACATTCTGGGCACTTCTGAAAATCCCACTAAGTGCATCTTTAGGTGCCTAAATATCTTTGAAAAATTGGCCTAATGTGACCAAAACATGTTACCTAACTTTAAGAACTCCCCTCGGCCTTAATTGTGAATGATGCAGAGAACATGCAATTCCCGTGGACTTCACTTAAAGCACTGAATGTTCAACACCTCTTAAGAATGAGCCCAAAATAAATATTTTAAGAAAAGTTTTGGCTTTAATAGGAATCAATTCAATATAGAAATCTGCCAGTAAGGCATCTGTTAAAAGTCAAGAATGAGATGACATTTGTCCCTAATGGACTATGCTGCCTGGGAGGAATTTCAAAGATAGCAGCAACCAGTAAACTTGTATAGGAAAAATGTGACTGAAATTAATTAAAATAAAACATTAACCTATTCTGGATTTAAAGTTAAACCTAAATACTCTTCAGTAACTTGCAGAAAGCCTATTTTTCATGCAGTGCTAACACCATAGTGTACCAATGAATATGAGGCTTATACCTGGAAGAAGTATGATTGTAAAGGCTGATCCTTGTTCTCCTCATCCACATACAATCCTCCGACGACATAGACCTGATTTTGTTTGGTGACTATGCTAGAATGATTTCTGGGAATCTGTTCTGCCAGTGCTGCCAAGTAACATTCATTCTCTACAGGGTCATAAGCTACTGCAGCAGTGTCATTGACCAGAAGAATAAGGTCTTTGACAAACATACCATGTCTTGGAATGTCATTGAGGTATCCAGGGAGTAAATCTTCATCCCCTACATCACCATTTACTTCCCCTTCACCTGACTTTCCTTTGCTTACTGCAGGTTCGGGTAATTTTCCAGCAAAGGCATCCTTAATCACTTTGATCTTTTTCTGAAGATCTGAACTGCTTTTAATTATATCATCCTTCTCAACATGCTCCTTGAAGTATTTTTCTGACATAAGACGAAAACGAATGCAGTCAAAAACTTCTCCCAGGCTCTTTATTCTATTCTCTTTGTCTGTTCGGATCCATTTCATTACTGCTTCAAATACCACTTCTTCCTTTTCTACATTTAAGCTGTCAGGTAAAATAACTGAGATGAGCTCATGGGGGGCAAGCTGCATGAAGTCCTCTTCTTTGCAAATCTGCACAAAGTGGTCTGACACAAAGTCACGGGCAGACAATGCAAGTCTTGGACAGTCAAGAAGGAGACCTAATCGAAGAATAGCTAGACAATTACCAACAGCAAGTCTTTTCTGAAGATAGGAGACACACACAGTGAATACAGAAGGGATCTGAAAGCGGCTGGCCAAAGCAAAAATATCTTGCACATTAGAATCATTGAGATCAATACTTGCAGAGTAAAGGTACTTGACAATCATATCCAGAATGCTGGGGTCCACATTGTCTAGAACTACCTCCTTTTTTTTGTCTTCACTTTGCTCAGATAAAAAATACTCACGGAAATAAGGACTACAAGCTGATAAAATCAATCTGTGGCAAGGTAAGCTTTTGTCACCAGCTTTTAGATAGCAATCAACAAACTTTTTCTCATCCAGGAGTTCCTTGAGGCCATCCTGAAGAAGCGTGGATTGGTAAAGTCGAAGCTCTTCAGTGAGTTCCCTTTGGGAATCCATTTTGTGAATAATATGGGCGTGTAAGGTGGAACTGAAAGGTTTAGCTGTTGTCGGCACTAAGGTCTATCTGTAAAAAGGCAGATCAGTGTGCTTTGCCCAGCCTGAAGTCTCTGTAATTTAATCCTGCCAACTAAATATAGGTACAGCCTCTAACAAGTTGGAATTTAGGGTGGAAGGTGTGGAAAGAAGAGTTGCTCTTGCAGCTGTCATAGACTGAAAGAAGCAACTGTTGCTTTTAGTCAAGGCAATCACACACATTTAATCACTGAAACTTGCAGAGTAAGGTATTACTCAATGTGAGTAAGGATGGCAGAATCTGGTCTTTAGTTATGAATCAGATCTCAAATATAAATACAGAATGCTCTAAAATAGAAGTATTATCTGAAAGCTAACAGCTTTTATGTCTATTCACATTATGTCTATTCACAGTTGACTCACAGAAAATGTTTTTAAAGATACTTCAGACTTTGCCCGGTGTGAATGTCGGATACTTCATTATGAGTAAAATTCATTGTGATTAATTAGAGACAAATATTTTGTGCTAGTATGTTTTTTCAGATCCATATATTATCAAAAAAGGTAACTTCAGCTATTTCTTTTTGGATTTTTACTTAAAACAATGCATGGTAATTTGTTTGCAAACTAAAATATGAAAAAAATCTCCAAACAAAATTCCACTTAATTATTTTAAAATATCATTTACAAATGAAGCTTCAATTTTTTTAATTCTTAAAATGTTATTCTCACTCCCGATTATTTTCCTAAACATACTATCATTTACTTCCTCTACTCCTAAAGTATTTGTGTTAAGTTTTCATTTTACGATAATATTAAACATAGCATTAGTACAGAGTATCCTCTATCAATTTTAAAATGAAGGCAACAGGTACATTAGAGACAGAATAGAACATTTTTTTAAATGAATGCCATTACAAGAAAATTCTTTCATCAGTGAGAATTCTCACAAAACTACAAATTGAGAAAAAGCAGCTTTGTACAATCTGTTAATAGTTTCACAAAGTAAGGAGAGCAAGTTTGGAAAAGATATGTGAATTAGGTACTCAAATTATTTTTGTTAAATGTTTTAGAATTTAGGCAAGCGAGGCTTATATTTCTAATAAATTAGGAAATGTAGAAGTTTAACAACCCAGAACTGGCTTAATATGCTTTAGTGACAAAGGGTTTCATCTTGCTCCCACAAAAGTCAATAGCAAAATGCCCACGGACTTCAATGGGAGCAGAATTGGGCACCAACTTTTATAAATACATTTGTTATAAACAAGATTTCATTTCATTAAAGTTTTAAATATTTATGTAATTATATATATATATATATATATATATATATATATATATATATATATATAAAAATAAAGCAGGCTTTTCTTCCCTTCTATGTCACAGTGAAGTCACTGGTACAGTCAGCTGCTAAAACAACAGCTGAAAGGGGAGCTCATTTGACTTTTTCCATTTATAGGAAATAGTGTGTAAGGTCTCATCTCACTAGAAAACGGAACAGCTGCATCTCTCCTTTGAACAATAAATGACTCATTTCTCTCTGCATATAACACATAACATTCTAAAGGTATGATGGGTCAGAAGAAAAGATATGTAGGGTGGGATTCTTTCCTGATTATCCCCTTTAAAAACACTCAAGTCAGTGCTTTCTGACAAAATTATACTCAAGTCTTTGGATGAGAGCTAATACCTAGAATGACGATTGATATAGTACATGATATTCTTTCTAAAAATATTTTCACATTAATATATTTGTTTATTCACTTAAATAACATTTTAAGAATATGTCACAAAAGATGCTATGGAAATGCTATTTAGATACAATTATAGATCAGTACTTTATTTATAAAAGTAAATAAATAATATAAAACTGTAGCACAAGAACTATATAAAAACAGTACACAAAATACATACAATTGCTACAAATGTACAATTTAACAAGTCGTCTTTCACAAAATAAGTTAACTATGCGTTGTACTATATTTATATGTTCCTTCTCTCTGGCATAGTAGTTCTCTCTGGCATAATAGTTCTATCTTATTCAAATATTTTCAATCTTCCTAAAGATCTGGTAATAACATGATAACTATGTGCCTTTCTTGGATTAGAAAAATAATGTTAAATCTAAATCAACCCATTACTTCCCAGAGTCCCTGAAGCGTGAATCCATCCTTCAGTTTCTCTATTGCTAGTCCCAGTTCTTCTGAAAATACAGGTTCCCGATCTTGTTGCTTTTTTGGAGGTGAAGGGCAAAGGAGGGACAAGCAAATAAAAGACAAATTGAATTAAAATCTGTGAATAGTGAATTATTAAATAATATACATTTTACTATGTTAAGCTGATCTTACCTTATTACCATCAGCAAAGTAAGCCTACAAAAAGAAAAAAAAAAACCTATCATAAATGCACCCAAATGATTTAAATTGTTTTATTATGCAATTTTAAAGAATACTTTCCCCATTTACCATTAATACTTTTTATATCTATACAGAGGTACTTTAGGCTTCTCGCTTCCATTAAAAAATTCCCTTTAAAAATGAATTTTGGTGTTAAAATCCTTTTTATTTAAAATTGTATTTGGCATGTTTTCTGAGATTTATAAGTATGCTTGGTAGCTTCTTTTATTTTTATTTTATAAATAAAATTCACTCTGGGTTGAAATTTACTATGCAAAGTTTCAATCAAAAAGCAGTTTCTTAATACAGTATGAAGTAGTCAAACTACATTAACTGCTAAAATGTCCATTATTCATAATAAAGCTATTTTTGTTTAGTTAACATTTGTTTTCAGATTAATTTTAGTCTGATGCCACACTCACAGTTCCTGCCTCACATGCAGCAACAGCTACTATTTAATTTCTAAAAATGTGCCCTTCATAATATATTAAGGCATGTGCACAAAAATTTAAAACAACATCAAAATGATTAGTCAACAACACTAATGGACTAAACTGACACTTAGGCAAAGTTATTCCTGTTTCAGGCACAGACCTGTACAAAGAGGTGGGCTTTAAGGCACCCTTGAAAAATCAGACATTCTGAGACAAGCAAGAGAAATTCCAGAGTCAAGGGCTCTTCTCTGAGAGGTCCATGCCTGCAGCTCCAAGATCTCTAAATCCAGGGACTTAGCAGCAGCAACAACAACAATAACAACAAAAAAGTGTCTCAAGTGACCTCAGCTGTCTTGGTATGCTCTCAAATAGGCATGAAATCACACAGGACTGTACAGAATACTAACCCCTTCAATTACAATAGAAGACTATTAAGAAGCCAGCATTTGGAGTTCAGATGAAATGTGTTCCCTGTGGTAACTACTGCTAAGCAAGTAGATCAATATATTCTCAATCACCTATAGCTTCCAAATATTATCTTAGAGTGGTTATATGCAGAGCACATTAGATCTATCTAAAAAGTGGATGTGACAGACAAAATCCAAATATAAGAGAAAAGGAAAACTGATGAAAGCTCATAGAAATAACAAAAATCCTGGGCACTAAAGAAAAAAAACACAGAAGAAAAGGAAAAAAGGAAAGGAACTTACAGCCTAAGAGGAGGGGAAAAAAAGATGAAGGTTAGCAGGATAGATAAGGTATAGGAAAGAAGAAAAGGGCAAACTAGTAGGGTGGAATTTAGGATTATTGCTCCTATCAAATTTCGAAGATGAGCTATAACAATATGTATAACCCTATACAAATACTTGTGCACTCTACTGTTTATACTAAAAAGTAGTTTCTAGATATGGGAAAAGGACAACACTGAAAATTATTTCAGAAAAGATTCCACTTTATTAATATATCCTCTTGTATTTTTATAAATGGAAGTTGTGGGTGCTAATCACTTCTTCAAATTAGATTTAGAGGCAATATTTAATATCACTTTTTCCTAAAATCTTGTGGGGGCAAATATTTAGGCAATCTTCTAGGCATGACAACACTATCATGTCAATCTGCCCAGAAAGAATGCAGTATTAATCTGTAAAACCTGATTAAGGTACAGTAGGGTCTAAAAGCCTGTAAAGCATGTTGCAAGTTGCCTGTGACTGCTACTTTAAATGCCAACTATCTTGAGTGTCAATAACTATTTGAAATACAGTTTTTTCTAAATAGTGTTGAAAAAAATTACAAGTCTCAGAGGGATAGTCATTGTAGTCTGTAACTTTAAAAAATGAACAGTTCTGTAGCACCTGAACAACTAATAAATATATGTAGTATCATGAGTTTTCATGGGCAAAATTCCAACTTATCTGAAGAAGTCATTTTCCCCATGAAAGCTCATGATACTACATATATTTTTGTTTGTCTCTAAGGTGCCACAGGGCTACTCGTTATTTACAGTTAGAAACTACAATATACTTTTGCACTTTATGCCCAAAACCAATCTAAATAAGTTATATAACATCAAAAGACTCAACATATCTTTTAGCAGAAATCTAAGTCTAAAGATTGATATTTAAATAATCAAACAGTAATTGTTTTTCTGGAAAAGTTTACCACAAAAGCATCTGTCTGTTCATCAGATTCTATTTCCACATCATCATGAACCTGTTCCACTGTCAAATCTTCAAGAGGCTGAGGCTGTAAATAGAGGTAACAAAATTAAAAAATACAAGTATATATATTTTTAGTGTATTTTTTGTATTTCTTATGTTAGTGCAATGCTGCATGTAGCATCTGCAATAAAAGGAACAGAATACCTTTTCTTCCATTTCATAATCCACTCCAAATATAGGACTAGCTGAATAAACTCTATGTAGTGAATTTATTTCTTTCACTGCCTCCTGTAGTTTCTCCACAGGGTCTATTTTAAAACCAAGTACATATCCTCCACTCTACAAGAAGGGAAAAATACATATTTAAATGAAGTAATTTTTACTATATAAAATATATTTGTTGTTAGATAGGAACCCACCAAATTCACAACAATGACAAACACGTAACAGACCATGAAATCTGGTTTTATGTGTGCTATACCTTACACCACACAGATTTCACGAGGAAAACCAGAGTTTCTCAAACTGGGGGCCTGAGCAAAAGGGAGTTGCAACTGCATTGCACTACTGTCACCTTAACTTCCACACTGCCTCCAGAGCTGGGCAGCCAGACAGCAGTTCTACTGGGCAGGTACCCAGCTCTGAAGGCAATACCCTGCCAGCAGCAGTGCAGAAGTAAGAGTGGCAATACTATACCATACCATTCTTAGCTCTGAAAGCAGACCTGCCACTAGCAGCAGCACAGAGCTGGACCACTGCCAGCAGCCATCGTTTTCTAGCTGCCCAGCTGTGAAGGCAGCACTGCCTCCAGCAGCACTGAAAAATTAAGGGTAGTAGTTCTGTGACCCCTCTGCCCCAACCTCATTTTTGGGTTTAGGATCCCTACAATTACAACACTGTGAAGTGTCAGATTTAAATTGATGAAATTATAAAATTTACTATTTTAAAATCCTGAGAGAGAATTTGACCAAAATGGACAGAAAATTTGTAGACCACATACTTCCTTCTGAAAGTCAATTCTTAATATTAGGGCTGTCAAACGATTAAAAAATTCAGTCATGATTGAGTGATTACAAAATTTAATCGCAATTAATCGTGTGTGCCTCCCCTTTGACACACCACGGCAGCGTTTCAACAGGGCAGCGCTGCATGGAGCCTGGGATCAGCTTGAGTCCCGAGCTGACCCCGGGCTCCATGCAGCACTGCCCCTTTGAAGCACCAGGGCAGCGTTTCCAAGGGGCAGCACAAGACCGGTCCCAGGGTAAGCTGGAGTGCCAAGCAGATCCCCAGCTCTGCATTGCGCTGCCCCTTGGAAACACTGCCCCAGCGGAGCCCGGAATCAGCTGGGCATTACAGCTGATCCCCAGTATGGAAGTTAAAGACTAGTTGACTAGTCAACTATCCGATAAGCAAATGCTTATCAGATAGTCAACTAGTGAACTAGTTGATCTCCTTCGCTCCCCCATTAATGCCTGTGATTAACATGTTAAAAAATGTAACGCTTTAATCCTGGACTGTGTTAATCACAGGCGTTAACGCATGTCAAATGACAGCCCTACTTAATATTAACAATAAGGACCTTATAACACCATTTTATACATTTCAAACTGCTGTACAGACCCTAGATAAAATTCTGGCCCACTGACTTCCAGTGAGCTAGGATTTTACCCCCTGTAAAGTATATAAGCTATGCATTATTATTATGTTTTACAAATGAGAAACAGAATCATGGTGAGGTTAAAAGAAAACACAAAATTAGTGTTAAGTCTAGAATCTGTATTTAGGAGTTTTGAACTGCTCAATAAGTCCTTAGTTCATTAGATCAAAGTGCTAATACTAAGGGCAGCTTTTCAGTGATTATGAATGCATCTGATTTAGCCAAAATAGCTTTTTTATCTGTAGAGACATTTTTGATCATGGTCACTGGTGGTAATTACAAATCTGCCACAGAGAGTAGAAAAGAACAAGGCATTACTTAAATGCATAACAAGGCATTACTTAGATAAACAACAAATTAACTGGTCATGCTGGCCAGTAGGTGTTTGAGACCTCATGAATGAGCTCGCTCACTCATAATCTTTGTTCCGTAAATTCACAACTCAACAGCCATATTTTCACCACAATTTTGGCCTCGTATACAGTCAAGTTTACTTGAATTTAAATTCTAAAGAGCATTCAGGAGTTCAGTCTATTCATTGCTTTAAAATAGCACACTGATTATCAGAATTACGTGGTTTTATAGATAAATATGAAAATAATTAAATAATACTATTAAATCTTACCTGCTGAGAACTTTCTATGACAAGTGCCAAGCCAAATTTTGAGTCTCTAATCTTTATTGAACGCTGGTTATAAAATGAAGAGAGGCAAATACATTTTTTAAAAATAATGTTCTTTAATTAGTCGATACAAACATCTGTTAATACTATTTACTGCAATTATCAGTTTTGAATGTGTGGCATCTTCAGCCACTTGCAATTTCAAATCTGAACCACTGGCATCTGGAGGAGGAAATTCCATCAGAAATGATGGCAAGGTCTGGGCAATGTTCCTTTCTGAAAACTCCGATCACAAGATGAATTCCAGAGGTCATATACATTGGTGTACACTACTGGCATTGGAGCACTGCTGGGATTGTAAGCACCATGGAAATCAGAAATGCAGATCAGATTCCAGGATCTGTCTCTTTATCCTGAACAACTTGATTTTTCATGAAATTGTGATAGTAAATGTGCTCTACAAAAAATATAGCCTTCTCTCAGATAAGAGCATGCAACTCCCATTAAGTTCAATGTGAGCTAGCTCTGTGAACTGAAGGTTGGAATTTGACCCATATCATACAATATTTAGGTTTTAAAAGGATTGCTGAGGTTGAGATACTTACAATTTGCAGATATGGTATGCTGACATTAAAGCTGTCATTCATATTAGCATGCCAAACTATTCTCACATTAGTAATGAAAAAGGTTCCCAGATTTCCCTATAAAAAAGAGAGATCAGAATTCCTTTGAAATGTAGGGTTTGCTCTTATTTGCAGACCCTACTCACATCCAGTGTTTCCTCTAAGCTGTGCTGCCGCACAGCTTCACAAAGGATTGGGCAAGGCTGGTAATCACCTGTAAAACTGTGCTGCAGCGCAGCTTAGAGGGAACACTGCTCATGTTCTCCACTGAAATAGGACTCCACACTGAGTTCAATCAGGATTTGATGCTGTCTAACTGAAATCAGTGGAAATGTTTTCACTAACTTCAATGGAAGCAGAAGGTCTTAAAATAGCGATTGCTATTAATGGAGCAAAGCAGGATCACACTATAGTGCAGTGAACCTTACAAAAGTACACAAAACTTTCAAGAGTTGTCCACTATATAGTTCTAGAACTGGTGTACTGTTCAAGTACAATGGCATGTGAGTTAAATTTAGGTGACTATGAAGATGTGTGCCAAAATCAAAACTAGAGTGTAAAGAACTCTTTTACTCATCATGACTGATCTTATGCCCATTTTTAACTAAAATTACACAAATAACAACTTCCATTTTGTTCCATGTGCTAAACAAGTACAAAGTAGTAGTGTCCTGGAGCATAACGGACATATTATACGTGCCACTTGCAATTAATTGTCATCCCCCTCCTCAAGAAATAATTTTCTATTCCAATGTTTTCAGTTGTTAGCAACTAAAAGACAGAAAAACATGTATAGGCAGTCCCCGGGTTACGTACAAGATAGGGACTGTAGGTTTGTTCTTAAGTTGAATTTGTATGTAAGTTGGACCTGGTACATATTGTAGGGGAAACTCTAGCCAAACATTTCTCCAGAGCTCAGTTTTATTCTCCCACACCTCACTTCCCTCAGTCCTTTATTCTCAAGCTGAGGTGTCTGCTGAGAAAAGCCGCTCCGCGTCTCCCTGGTCTGCTGGGGGGTGGGGGGGGGGGGTCGCTAGCTTCACGTCTCCCTGGTCTGCTGGAGGGAAGCAGCTAGTGTGGGGTTGCCTCACCCCGTTTGTAAGTAGGGATCCGATGTAAGTCGGATCCATGTAACCCGGGGACTGCCTGTACTCAAAAACTGCAAATAGGCTATAAAAATATGCAACAAAGTGTTTTAGAAATAGCAGGGTATACTTTTAGGATGATACACATAGAATTAGTCTCTCAAATACTTCTTGTTAATAGGAGTTGCGTATCTAATTTCTCGTGTATAGAACTGAAACACTCTCACAAATGCTATGACAGGTTGCTAAGAGGAGTAGTCTGTTATACTGAATAGCATACACACAAAATAGACTGATGAGTGATAGAAATGTAGCCGTGTTAGTCTGGGGTAGCTGAAGCAAAATGCAGGACAATGTAGCACTTTAAAGACTAACAAGATGGTTTATTAGATGATGAGCTTTCGTGGGCCAGACCCACTTCCTCAGATCAAATAGTGGAAGAAAGTAGTCACAACCATATATACCAAAGGATACAATTAAAAAAATGAACAAATATGAAAAGGACAAATCACACTGCAGAACAGGAGGGGGATGCGGGGGGGGGGGGGAAGGAAGGAAGGTAAGTGTCTGTGAATTGATGATATTAGAGGTAGGGAGAGTGGGATGTTTGTGAGTTAATGGTATTAGAGGTGATAATTGGGGAAACTATCTTGGTAATGGGTGAGATAGTTCAAGTGTTTGTTGAGTCCTTTTTGGAAAGTGTCGAATTTTAACATGAATGACAGTTCAGAGGATTCCATTTCAAGTGCAGATGTAAGAGGTCTTTGTAGCAGAATGCAGGTGGTTAAGTCATTGAGAGAGTGTCCTTTCTGGTTAAAATGGCAAGAAACTGTTTTTTCTTTGTGATCTTGTCTGATATCTGTTTTGTGGGCATTAATAAATAGACTGCTTCTCGTGTAACCCACTCATGAACTAAACCGAAAGAGAATTCCTGTGAGGTTATAGAACTAAAATAGTACAGTTGCTAGGAAGATGAAAAACAAAGCCCGGTTTTAGTACAATTGTATATACTCTCATTTTAAATATACCTGGTCACTAGATAAATTCCAGACTCCATTGATTTTGTCATATACTTGTTCTTGTGGTAGTAATCTCAGTTGCTTATTTTGAATCAATGCACTTCTCAGCTTAAGATCACGGTACATTTTAGAAGTTTCATAAGCTCTTAAAAAAAAAGCCAAAACTGAAGATTTCAATGTTTTTCATAGTTCATGTTAACACAGATTTGTAAAATATTTCATATTTCCCAGCTCAATTATCTACATTGTACAAATAAATTGAGAACTAAATAGAATAGCTATGAATTTTTTGAGAAACAAAGTATTTTAAAAATTACATTTGAGCTTGAAGTATTTTTTGTTTTTTTGCAATGTTCTGATGCATGCTGTCACTTTATTATACCTTACAATGCTCATTCATCCATTAGAGCACAACCAAAGCCTTGCTTTTCACACACTATATATAGTATAGACATTGGGAAACATTTAATATTCAGCTCAGATTAGGCACAAATATGCTGTAAAATACACACAAATCACTATTTCACAGTTCTTTTTAAAATTATTTATCTCATGTAGGTCAGTGTTCATGTCATTAGACCAGAGGCAGGCAAATACCAGCAGCCCACGGGCCAGATCAAGCCAGATCAGCTATTGCAGCTCCCGTTGGCTGTGGATCACCATTCCCTGGGAGCTATAAGAAGGGGTGTTCTGGTCCGTGCTGCTCCCAGTTGCTCCCATTGGCCGGGAACAGCGATCCACAGCAAACAGGAGTTGTGATCGCCAGTACCTGCAGCCATGCAAGCAAATATAGAAGCAGCAGCCTGCCAGGGGCTAACTCTGATGAATTGCCACTGTGTTATTGCCCACACCTGCATTAGAATATGTTCATGTTCACCTCTATATAGCTTATTCTTTAGGAGTGAAATCATGGCCACATTGAAGTCAATGAGTTTTTCATGATTTCTCCTTTGATTTACACATAATGATTCATTAGTACTATGCTAATATTTCAGTTAAACATACTTTATGTATTAATATTGATTTTTATCTTGAAAGAAGTTGAATATTAGCTCCAGTATTATTTAGAAAACAGAAAACTTTTTTCTCCCTGATATCACACAGGCTACTTTAAACCACAGGAATTGTTTAAAATAATTATTTTAAACGAATTTTGTTTTAAAAAATATTCTAGTGCATTTATGGACGAAGATGAATGTTTTTGATGCAGATCAATTGACAAATTTTATTTAAATCAAAACAAAGTTAAGCCAAAATCACTTTGTGACTCTTCAACAGAATGTAAGAAGGACCCAGTCGAAGAATACAAAAATGTTTAGTTTCACCGAAAACCTGTTCAAACAGAATTTTTTTCAGGTTTACACCAGAGTTACTGTAACTTGTGCTGTACTAGGGCCAGAGGTTGAAGTCTTCAGTCAAGCAACATTCTAATTTGAGTAAAAGTTTTGGCTGAGCCAAGGTGTAGAATATAATCCTTGGTCAATAATATATATGAAATCTGTTTTATGGTATTTATTCAATTGGACTCATAGGCTTTCTGCTTTTTCTTTCTCCCCCCACAATAAACTTTCTTGCTCAGATTTCAAATACTTCTGTGGACTTTACATATGCAAGAGTGACAGGTGCATCAGTGACAGCAATCCCAAATTCTGCATGATACCCGACTTAAAATAATGATTAATTATTTTAAACATTATAGTAAGAATAGTACCTGTGTACAGCAATAACTGAAGTGAAGAGCCTGGGACTACCAGGAACCACATTAGTAAATATGAACTCGAACCGTGTATTGTTACATTTAGTTAATATATAAAGAGCTTCTGTCTGGCCTCGTAGTTTCTATAGGAAAAATGGTTAATATTTAACATTTTGACATTACAGCATCCTGACTATGAGCAAGACACTCAACAATCCAAGCATAATTTATTTTGTTATAGTCTAATTATAACCATTTAAAATGAAATTCTGGCCCCAGGGAAGTTTCACTGATTTCCTGGCCTCCTGGTCATTGAAATCCTGGCCCCACTGAAGTCTCCATTTTCCCCAAAATTTTTATAATAATAAACCCACTCCGTATTAAAAATTAAAAGTTTATTTCTAAATATTTAAAATAAAAATGTCAGTACTATTGTATTTATCTGATTAAAGATGAACTTTCAGATGAATTAGTGCAATGAGCATATGTGGAACTTTTACACATTTTTAGTTTAAGAAGTATTTTGAAACTTACTGAGTTAGCAGTTCTTGTAGTTATATTTATAATGCAGTTGTAACCAACAGCTAAAAATAGGGGGGGAGGGGGAGAAAAGCACAATTTTGATAAGAAGAACATTTTCTGTTATACAGAACAATACATTTAGAGCATTGCTTGGGACACTGTTAGAAGCCCACATTCTGATTGTCTGTGTGGATCATTATTTCATACCTGTTACCTGCTGGAATCTCACCCTTAAAAATAAAAAATCCTATCACCTTTATATTTAATATAGTTGCAAAGATCCCACAAGATAAGAGTGCAAAAATAATAAAAGCAGTTTGGGTGAGGGACTGGATGACAGAAACAATTTGAACAAAGGAGAATGGGAAGAGAATGAGGGGACAGAAGAAAAAAAAGGTAACATATTTAAAATGTTTGATTTCCCCATCTACATAAGTTTTTGTTATAACAATTAAGACCCCAATCCTTAAATTCTTCATCTGAGCAGACCTACTGAATTAGTTAGGGACTCAGTCTGAAGCCAATTGGTGTTTTGTCACTGACTGCAACAGAAGCAGGCCCAAACCCTACCAAAAATTAATTGGTCTATTCATCTGAGTAACGGTAGCGGAACTGGAACCTAAATTGGGACATGCTCAATATCAATTTAGGCTCCAGTTATGTAAATAAATCTAAATAGGATTATCTTCTTGAAAGGATCCCTATGCAGGATTGGGACCTTAATTTTTATAATAGAAAATGAGTTGAAAGTAGCTGCTGAATGAACATGGGACTTCTAGGAAATATGATAAAATAATGAGGATACAAATAATCCAGGAAATCTTAATAAATGGTTATTAAAAGTAAGCATAGTCAAAAGAGTAGGGTCAAGGCATTCATGGCCTTCTTCTCCTAGCAAATATTTACAGAAATTATATAAATATAATTTACATAGACCAGTGCTGCAACAATGAATTATGTAAAGGCCAGCTAGGCAGCTAGTTGTGGGGAGATTCTTCAGTCTTGAAACCTAGGGTATGTATAATGGCAGGTAAAAGGATAAGGATGCTTATATCTTTACACGATGTACAAGGCAATCTTTCCTGGTATTTTTTTATTAATACTAATCTCAAAGTCAACATTCAGCAGCTGCACTGATATCCATTATGACATAATCTAAAATTAGCAACTCACAGGAGTCATATTAATACTTGTGGCACTTGTCAATATATTACCATATATGTACTAGATAATGCATTGATTATAAGATACTCAATTTGTAAATATCTAAAAAGTTGTAGGATAGAATTGCCTCTACTTATAGCAGAAGCGAATTTGTCCTTGAGACGATAAGCAAACTTTGTTTATCTTAAAAAAATATCATCATAAATACATAATGCAATATAGGGGAGATTTGACTTTGTGAGCATGGGGACTTGCACTTTCTTGGCTATTGGAAATTGTGTAACTTGAGCAAAATGTCTGCTAAACAAATATGCCCAGATATACAGTGCTTTTCTGCAAGCTACTTATTAAAATTCTTAACTTTAAGCACCTGAGCAGTTTCTTTCACTACTCATATAATTGAAGTTAGACGTGTTTATGTAGCTTGCTTAATCATGGCCTAGGATAGTAAATTATATGTTTGCGAAGAGAGAAAAACCAAGGATCAAGATTAAAGCAGAATAAAAAGGGGGTAACAGCACATACTTATATGACAAGTGGGGAATTCAAAGTACAGTAAAACAAAATGATTCCTCCAAACTTCCATATTCCACAGACTTAAAAAAAAACTGTAAGACACTCTGTTATCTTCAGAATTCTAGTTTGAGAAATTATTATTACACATGGACACTTTATTTAGGAATTATTTTATTAGTTCCTATTACTGCTGAAGGAATAATGAATACCTGGTGAATTATTGTTATGGTAGGTAGCAATGGGAGACTGAAGACTTTGCAGTAGCATACCATATTAGACTGTAATTGTATTGCTGTACACCTTAGTGTTGTGAAAATTCAGCATAATATCATCTAAGAAAATACAAAACTTTTACTCATCTTAACTAAAGAGGTTACTTACAAAGATTGACTCTAGGTAAAGCCAATGAGTGCCATATAATTCGTAAATTTGTCACTAGAAGTCTACCTGGAAACAAAGAATGAAACATTTTTAATTCAATTTAAAACTGTCCAGATTAAATGTGAGACTTCAAAATTGCTCCATGAAATGTAACACAAACATAGCTGCCTCCCTCCTTCTTCCTGAAAAACCCTACAAGTCAAATGCCAATATTGATCATTCTTCTAATATAAAAACCTTTAATTTAGATAGAGTTCATTACCACCATAGATCAGAGGGGTAGCCGTGTTAGTCCTCGTCGCTACCACCATAGAATGACACTGAATCATGCTCAGCACCTATGTCAAGATCCCACTGGAGGAATGGGTTTCTCCCAGGTGACTAGGTAGCTACCAGTGCAACAGTGGCTGTGAACTTTAAATGGGTCTCATACATAAAAAGGGAGCTTGAAGCAAACAACTCATATAGAGTTGTCAGCTAGAGAAAGGACTAAAGGCTTGTTACAAGAAAGATCTCTCATAGGCTATGTCTACACTGCCATTTTTTTTGGCAGAAGATATGCAAATCATGCTCTCATTTGCATATATTCTGCTGATTCTTTTTGCGGAAGAGGTTTTGCCACTAAAAAGCCCGGTGTAGACGGGACCATTTGTAGGAAAAAAAGCCCTTTTTCGCAAGATCCTGTAAACCTCATTTTTATGAGTGTGATTTGCATATCTTCTGCCAAAAAAAAAAAATGGCAGTGTAGACATAGCCATAGTGGCAACTAGAGAGGAAGGAAACAATTTCCCATATAAAGCAGGGTGACTTTTTTTGACCAACAGTTTATTCACTGAAAAAATGCAGTTTTTGGTCAGCTACAAGTATTTGGAAACGTTTTAGAATATTTAAATAGTTTCAGTCAAACCAAAACAAAATAACTTTTGCTAATGTTAAAACAAATACTGCTGACACTGTGTATGAAACTGAACTAGATTTACTTGATGGACAGGAAAGATGGTGGCAACAGCAATGCAACTGTCTTCCTTAGAACGTTTACTCCAGTCATTAGGCTTCTCACCTGGGATGTGAAAGAGACCCAGGTATAGTTTCCCCCATCTCTATGATGGGGGAAAAAGGATATGAACTTGGATCTCCCATATTTCAGAAGACTTCCCAACCACGGTTCAGGGAATTCTGGCAGGTCTCTCTCAATCTCTTCAACAGTTGTGGGAGCAGGGACTTGAATTTGGGTCTTTCCCCCCTCAGATGAGCCACAGCTGCCACAGTCATTCTCAGTCTCCTTCTAGCCCAGTAACTACTGAAATATTTTATACAGAGCAGAATAGCTTCAACAGGAATGACCGAGACACCTGCTTCACAATATCTCACAGCCTACCAAAATATTTCTAATGGTGAAATTCTTTCCTTCTTTCTGAAAATTATGCATTCACGATCCACTCCTGTTCCTATTGAAGTGTGTGGGACTATTTCCTAGGGATGTTAGCAAGTGTCAACTAGTCAACCACCTGATAAGCATAAGCTTATCAGGTAATTGAGTGGAGTATCGACTACTCATTTCCCCCCACCTTGCTGCCTCTATGAGAGGCAGAGAACAGGAGCCATGCTGGGGGAAGCCATCTTAAGAGATGATTCCCCCCAGCACCATCTCCGTGGTGCTACTTGCCCCCTCTGCTGCACCTATCAGAGGCAGGAGAGGGGGGGACGGACAGAAGAGGCTGCTGCAAAGCTGCCCCTCCGTGGACAGGGGCTTCTGTTGCCAAGCAGCCCCTGTTCACGGTGGGTTGGGCTAACCGCGAACAGGGGCTACTGGACTCAGCGTGAGCTGAGACCTAGCAGTCCCGTCTTGCAGTAATCTAGGATGCTGTGCCTCTGCATTTTAAATGTAGTAAGAGCCTGACAGAACTACCCCTGCTGCAGCTCTGCAGAGTGGCCCTTATTGACTAATTGCGTAGTCGATACAATTTGTATTGACTACCCAATTAGCTGGGGGGGAAGGGGCTTGAATCCCCCAATTAGCTGGGGGGGAAGGGGCTTGAATCCCCCATCCCCAGTCTCTGGAGGCTGATGCCTTACCCATTAGACCACTGGAGGACCCAGCCCACCAATGTACCTTTAGCGGCTCCTTACCCTCAAGTGGTGCCAGTTCCAGACATGGGCATGCTGGTAGTGGGTGCTCAAGGTGTTGGCAACTTAACATTCATAGTGTTCCCCTTGACTTCAGTGACAACCACTTTAAACCCTCAAAGATTAAACTAAATTAGAAATTACGAAGATGAGAATTTCATGAATTACACACTTACCTCTGTCTCCATTGTTTCCTTTGGTATCTTCAATAGAATCTAAACAGTCTATAAGAACCTCTCCTGGTCTCATTTTCATTTGTCTAAAACAAGGTAATTTATTTCATTTGGATATTATTGATTTATTTATTCATTTCCATTTAACCAGGCTATGAAATACTCTGATCTAGATATAACAAAATAAGTTATAATTAAGATATTATTGGGTTTACCGTTTCGGACCCTGCAAAGTAATGATCATTTTTACTCCCACGTATTCCTTTTTTAACATGTCCCAAACAAGTGCAATATTCCATGAGCTGCTATAAGAGCTATATGTGTTTGTCACATCTGAAAGTCAGGTACTAAGAGAGATAATTTCAATGGAGATGATATACAGTTCAAAGCTCACATTGCTTTTTAGATAAACTGAATTTAAATTCCCTGTCTTATTTGCTGTTTAGTCTCACGTGTTTTCTTTTGGCATCTCTACTTTCTAAATATTATGTCAGGATTGTCTAAATGATAAATCTGTTGCTGTTATCTAGAGCAGTTATTTGCAGTGAATGGAAAGGTTTTTTTGCTACTTGTTGCTTTACTGCTCTCCACCTTGCCAGATTATCCCCCTTTCAAGAGTCTGCTGTGTCTTGTGTGTCCCCAAGTTTCAACTCACTTAAAAACTTATAAAATCAGACATAAATATGAAAGTGTCACAGCACACACTATTACTGAAAAATTGCTTACCTTCTTTTACCATATAATTATTAAAATAAATTACTTGGAATATAAATATTGTACTTACATTTCCACGTATAGAATAAAGAGTAGCATAAACAAATCATCTATGAAATTTTAGTTTTTACAGGCTGAACCTTTATAACGTGGACTTCTTTTGTCTGGTAATATCTGAGGTCTGGCATCCATGGATGCTCCAGGGCTGGAGGTCTCACAGAGAAAACCTAGGGGTCCCACATCCCCAAAGCTTCCAGAGCACTGAAAATGCAGGTTGAAACTTTCTTAACCAGGATTCTCTGGTCTGGCAACATCCATGGTCCGGCACAGCTGTTGCAGTATCAGAGAGTTCTGGTGGAGGGCCAGCGGCAAGGATCCCTACGGGGCCACAGAGAGCTGACAATGGGGTTGCCCAGCATGGGGCAGCAGGGCTGCCAAGTGGAGTTGAGAGACCTGGTGCATAGCTGCCTGGCGGGGCTGGGAGCTGCAGCTTCCCCACAGGTCCTGGAGCTGCAGCGCAGCACATGTGGCTGCTCTGCTGGTCTTAGAGCTGCAGCGCAGCACATGTGGCTTCCCTGCAGGTCCTGGAGACACAGCACTATGCATGGCTGCACAGCGGGTCCCGGAGCTCCAGTGCCATGCATGCGGCTGCACAGTGGGCTCCGGAGACATAGCAGCAATGGCTGGCCAGCTGGGTCAGCAGGAGGTGGGGAGCCAGCCTGGAAGCCAGTGGGCTGGGCCAGGGGGGCTGATGACAGGGGTCCATAAATGACCTCCCCTGGTCTGGCAAAATCCCTCATCTGAAACTGGTCAGGTCCCACGGATTACAGACCAGGAAGGTCCAATCTGCAGCTGATTTCTGGTGCTCAAACTCAGGGATAGAGGAGCAGGGACTGGCATGGTCAGGAGAAGTCACTTGGCGCAGTGGTGCTCAGGAGCGCAGCCCTGCAGCCAAAAGCCCATGGCTGGGGCCCAGTGTTCAGTGGCTGGGAGCTGCCCCTGTCTACAGGGGGTCTGAGCTCCCCACAGACAGAGGCTGCTCCATATCCTATGGAGCAACCTCTGCAGGGAGCCTGGGCCTGCCTCAGACAGAGGCTGCTCCGCGGCAGCAGTCCCTGTCTGTGGGGGGGCATCCAAGCTCCCTGGGAACCACGCCCAGACAGGGGTGGTAGGCTGGAGCCGGTCTGTGTGGTGAGCTGGTTTTTAAAACGGCTCCCCTCACAAACCAGCTCCTGCTGCCACCCCATGCTGCTGCCGATCAGACCTCTGATAGAGAGGCAGCAGCACTTGGTATCAAGGAGCTCCCTGCGGTGGGACTGGAGTGAACTGGCTGCTGGCCCTGTCCCCAGGGACTACATGGTCACACAGCTATTCAATTATATGTTAAAATGTTATGCAATCACCTAGCTATTCAATTACATGTTATCTAACATCCCTAGTAAGTGACCTTGCACTCAAGGGCTATCATCTGACCAGGTTTTCCCCAGATATGGCCTCTTTGTGTGTGTTCTTTCTTTCCCTGTCTGAAGGCATTTTTAAAATAACATGAAATGTCTGGGGTTTCAAGTTTCAATGGGGTAGCCATGTTAGTCTGTAACTTGAAAAACAAGAAGTGCTGCGGCTCTGTAGAGAGTAACAGAAATACACCAAATCACAAGCTTTCATAGGTAAAGCCTAATGAAGTGGACCCCTTGGATTTACAAGAACAGACAAGCTGCAGCTCAGAGGATCCCAACTGATCCCACCCAGGCCCTGCTCGTGCAGAGGGGCTCATAGGCAGGTTCCCAACATGCACTGCTCCCACGTGGCGTGGCCAGTCACCCGCCTCTGGGTCGCTCCCTGAGCCAAGGCAGCCGCAGGCTGGGCTGTGCCGGGGAGCTGCCCGGGCCGGACCCGACTCCCCAAAGCGGCCCCGCCGCAGTGAGGCTGGAGGAGGCTGCTCGGGGGCGCCACTCACTGCGGGGAGATGTCGAAGCGCACATCCCTGTCCTCCCACAGAGCGTCCAGCACAGACGTCATCACTCCCCACAGTCCTCGCCAGGGTCCGCCAAGTTCTCTCCCGCGTCTGTCCCCTGCCTTGGCAACTGCGCGACGTAGCGCCGCGAGGACCAAACTTCCCAGGCGCCACCGCCGTTGGCTCCGCCCGCAGAGCCTGGGGCGGGGCTGCTCCTTCCACGCTCGCGGCGCGCGGCCCTATTCTCAGACCGCGGAACTGGGCGCGAGCAGGAAGGGAGGGCGGGAAGTGTGGCTCGCGCTGCGGCGGAGGCGGTGTCCTCTGGCTCCTCCCTCTCCGCGGCAGGCCCAGACTCCCAGCCGCCGCAGTCAGAGCCCGCCTGCTGTGCAGGCAGCTGTGCGGCTGGTGGCTCCCTGCAGGCGCTGTTCTCCCGGCGCGGTGCTGTACAGCGGCCCGGGCTCAGGCGGACTCTGGGTCTTTCCTCTCCCCCAAACCAGCTTTCTTACCAGGGAATTGGCTGTGAACCCGGGGCTGTAACCTGCGCTAGTCAAGGAGGAGCCCTGGGGCACCTGAGAGCCGGACACGTTTATGTGGGTATCAGCTGTTGTGGGTAGAACCCACTTCGTCAGGCGCATACCTTTCACCCCGGAAAGTGTATATGCTAATAAAGCCGTTAGTCTTTCAGGTGCCACAGGACTCCTGGTTGGTATTGCAGACACAGACTAATACGGCTACTCCTCTGAGACTTGCGCTTATTGGACAGCCGCTGGGATTAAGGCCAGGGCGCTGCTGTGTAGGTTTGCTGGCTGCTCTGCTGCTGGAAACCACTTAATGCCTTTCAGTGCAGCCACCTTTATATTAAGTCACAAAGATTGAGGCTCTGGCTGAAGAGTTTTTCTTCTCAGGGCTCCTGTATACAGTCAGTCCCCGGGTTACGTACAAGATAGGGACTGTAGGTTTGTTCTTAAGTTGAATTTGTATGTATGTCGGAACTGGTACATATTGTAGGGGAAGCTCTAGTCAAACATTTCTCCAGAGCTCAGTTTTATTCTCCCACATCTCACTTCCCTCAGTCCTTTATTCTCAAGCTGAGGTGTCTGCTGAGAAAAGCCGCTCCGCGTCTCCCTGGTCTGCTGGGGGGAAGCAGCTAGTATGGGGTTGCCTCACCCCGTTTGTAAGTAGGGATCCGATGTAAGTCGGATCCATGTAACCCGGGGACTGCCTGTACTCTGTTCTTTGGGTACGAGGATGGGTTTCAGGCCCTTTAGCTGTTGCTTTGTATTCTTCTCTAATGGGACGTTTGCTTCCTTTATCTCAGCTACTGCTGTACTTGCTGCCTTCTGGATGGGTCCTCTTCAGTGTGACTATGTTCTCCATCTGAGTTGGAGTCAGTCTAATTTCTTCCTTTTACTCTTATGTAAACTCAGGTTTTTGAAGAGGCCAAGAGACCTTTATAAAAATGTTTTGTGATACTAAATTTTACAAGCTTTTTTAATATTCATGAATATCTGGGCAATTCAAAATTCAGTAAGAGTGGATGCCTCAAAATCTGCTGCTATAACTTTTTAAAAGTTATTTGGAAATACAAAAAAACCTCAGTTGTACTGTTTCCCCTTCTTTTGTTTAATTTTCACCAGCAATAGTAAAAGTTCCAAAGTAAGTGTCCAAGGATACACAAACATTTGTCATATCTGCAAGCATGTTATTTTGAAAAAAATGATAAATGATGGCTCAGCTAACCAGGTTACCTATTAGGATTACTTTTGCATAGTGCATGTCAATTGACTAGTCATATTTGGTACTATATTACTGACACTTCAAATACAAGTGACATGTCTACTGTAAAAAGCACCTAAGTAATGGATGATACATTTCTTGTAGGAAAATGTATTATGCCTTTGTTAAATACATTATTGTAATTGTTTACGTAAAATAATGTGATTACATATAGCTGCTTATTTTAAGCTATTTTAGCAATCCTGTTTTACAACCATGTGGCTCAAACAAAATGGTAATGAAAGATGGGAGGATGAGCATAAAGATCATATACTGTTAGGGGTAGGGACCATCATTGTGGTTAGCACTGGGACTTTTATGTGCTACTGTGCTGTAAATAATGTTACAAATCTTGAGATAATTTCATTATTGGTGTGACTTTACTCTGATCATGTAATGGATTAATTTAATCCCATATAGCATGTGGAAGTCATCCAAAAATGGAGTGGACAGAAATTTCCCATATGTCCTCCTTTATACAGTTGGTCTTTGAACTATATAAAAAAATGTTCTCAGTCTCAAACAAAACTTTTTACAAAAAAGAAGTATTTTTTTGCAAGGCAAGATACTCTCTGTTTGAGGCTTAGTCCGCTGGCCATGTGACGTGTCATTCCCAATCCTGGACTATTAAAATCCCTTCTTACAAATAAGGACAGGCAGTTTTCCCATTTGCTGCTTAGCTAGTGCCACTTCCCCAATGGCTGGTAGGAGAACCTAGGCTCACCCTCTATTCTGGATTCCAATCCAGGGATCCTCTAATTCAGGTTTTCAAACTATGGGCCGCAGCTTGTAAGGGCAAGCCACAAACTGGACCTGAGATGCTTTACTTGTACCTTCATAGGTATGGGAGGGTGGGTTGCAGCTCCCATTGGCCGCAGATTGCCATTTCTGGCCAATCGGAGCAGTGAGAAATGATATGGACGGGGACACCATTTCATGCAGCTCCCATTGGCCGGGAATGGTGATCCACAGTCAATGGGAGCTGTGATTGCCTGTACCAAAGTAAGTTCCTGTGTGGAGGCACAGGTAAACAAAACATCTCGCAGCCAGCTAGCGGCTTGTCTTTAGAAGCCATGACCCAGAGTTTAAAAACCCCTGCTCTAATCAGCTGTCAAGGTCTGTTTCATTGTGGACCTTTCTCCCTTTACTCTGGATCATTTTCTAACCTTCTGGCTCCCCCACTCAGAGTTTGCTGGCCCCAAAACTCTCTCTTCCTGTAAAATAACTGTATACTACTTTGACTCCGTAGCCTCCAAACACACCTCCCTTCTCCCACTGAATGACTGCAGACTACTCCCTACAGCGCCTCCTTGCTACCAACAGCGGGTCTATGAATCCAGTCCGGTTTATCCTTCCTTGGGTGGGCACCCTCATTCAGGGGATTACATACTGGCTCCCTTATTAGCCTACATTAATCCTTTCAGGTATATTAAACTCCAAAAATATGGCCCTATTTGGAGAACTGCAGCACCCCTTCGTCTCCTGTAGTTTCAGTTACCCTTCTGCTGGGCCCAGACTATGAGTAGGAGGAAGCTGCCAGACTTAAGATCGGGACAAGGACTCTGGGGAGAATGGAACTGGAGACTGGCAAGGGGAAAGAAACACTGGGAGTTGAGATGGGACTAGCTGGACAAAGAAAATGGGATTGAGAGTGGAGGCTGCAAAATGCTGAACACTCACAACTGAAGTTAATGGAAGCTATTCTTTGAACAAAAAAGCAATATTTTTTTGCAAGGGAAGATATTCTCTGTTTGAGGCTTAATCCGCTGGCTATGTCACATGTAAAATGCTAGGTACTCTGAAAAATCTTGTATTAGAGGTCACAAAGGCTAAGTATCCAAAAATAGCTATTCCATTTCTTTTGAGCAAGCCCGTTTTTTCAAAATGTAATGAGCTTGCTATTCCGACATCCCTGTAAACATCATTCCATGAGGAGTAAGGGATGGTTCAGAATAGCGCTTTATTTTGAAAGTTGGTGTTGTGTAGACAGTGCCAAATTCCCAAATAAGCTATTTTGAAATTAACTCAAAATAGGCTATGCAATTTTTGTGTCTTCTTTCACAGTGGCTGGGCTGGAACAGCTGACTGTGTAAGGCAGAAATGCTGAATAGAGGAAGATCTGAGTAAATGTTAAGGCCTACCACCTGTAATGAATATAAGTGATGTAATGCTGTGGAAAATTGTAAATTGTAAGAAAATGTTTGTAAGACCATTAATAATGGAGAAGTTGTTTAAAATGTAGTTTTCCAAAATGGAGTCCAAAACTCCATTTTGTACCTAGAACTTTGCAGATTTGTTTTTACAGTTGGGTATGGCATAGAATGTGCAGGTAGAATATTTAAGTTCGAAACCTGAGCTACCTGTCAGTTAAATTTGCATAAATATGAATATGCATGAGCATTTCTATCAGCCAATCAATTCATACCACGCTGAAAAAGCATCCTTGCCATATCCAATCAATTTAAAACATCTAGGTAATGAATATGTATAAAACCACCCTATATAAGTTTGGACCGAACGTCAGTCGGCTGGGGCCTGCAGCGTCGTGGGTTCGTCGGGTTAGTAGAGCATCCTAGCCTGGGCTCTTTTCCAGAAAGAATACCTTAATGGTATTTGTCATATACAGGATCTGTTAGTATCTTAATGGTACTAGGTACCCTTGTGGTACCGAACATCTTTATGATGTTCTAGTTTTCTTCATTGGGTTATATGACGGAAGGTCATTTTCCCACTTTAGTTAGTGTAGTTTAGTTCTTAGAATAGGATAGCTCTCCCATGTGTCATCAACAGGTGCGTTGGTCAACGTAAGGTCGGCCGTCATTGTGTTTGTTCGACGGGTGCGTCGGAGAGTGTAGGGTTTTATTTTAGGATTAGGATAAGTTAGGTACAGGGTCCACCATCGCCGGTTCGAGACGCTACCGAAGAGCGTGAAAAGGGCTGACGAGAGAACGATCCGTGGAAGACGAATCGCTGGTCGTCGTTCCCAATTCCTGCCTTCGTGAAACTATCTTGCCTCAAATCGCCCGACGAGGGATCGCCTGGTTGTTCCTCGCCCGAGGCTCCAAAACAGCCAAAGGCTTGAGGTCACCAGCTTCCGCGGCTCCACTATCGTCAAAGACTCTGGTAATATTTAAGGATTTAAGGGGACTTCCCCTTCTTATCCTTTAGGTTATTGTATAACGGGGACTGCCCCCGGGTTATTGTTAAACCGAGATATTGTGTGTGTTAAATTTTTACCTTGTTAAACAATATAGTCCTGTTGTTATAAAATCTATACATGGACTTATGTTTTCATTCATTGCGGTTTTGCACTTTAAACGGTAAATAGATACGGATAGAGGTCCAACCTGTTTTATCATCCCTAGAGGATTGGGAAGTGCCGAGCATTTCTTTGAGCATTGCCCTCTTACACCTTTGGTATCCTTAATCTGTTGATACTTATTAAAAGTATTCACGTAACAGAGTTTGGCGACTGCGGCAGGACCTCTCTAAAGTGCAATTAATTGGATTTTTACACAATATCTCGAGTTAACAAAGGGTTTCCCTGGGTGAGTACTGTTAACGTTGTGGGTTTCGGTAGATAAAAACAGCTAGGAGGGGATAGGTATCCCTGGACCGTGGATTGGCCACCCATAGTTTGGGGTCCCCAGGAACCTCCAAACTGCCCAACGTCTTTCTTAATCCTGACTGAAAACGGTCCACCCTTATTTTGGTCCCTGTGCCTTTAAGAGGCCTAGCATAGTAAGTTAAAGCCTAGAATTAAGTAGGTAGTCTCAGTTAGAGCTGCTAAGTTTGAACTGAGATAGGTTTAGGTTAGGTTAAATAAGGTCAGTGTCTCGAAATAAGTCTCAGTTCGGACTAGGAGTAGTCCGAGGCAAGCAATTCGAGCCTGACAGTAAGACTCTGCCTAAGGCTTAGTCCTTCTGGGTGGTTCGACTCTGAGGAGTTTGAGCCAGGGGTCCGGAACTCTCTGTGCATTTTCAGAGAGCCCCTCTTGGTTACCTGGTCCAAGAGCCCGTTGTTCCATAACAGAAGTAGTTCGAATTTGAGAGGTATCGAACTAAGAGGTTTGGACTAACAAGCCAGAAACCTCATTTTAAACCCCTCATAAAAGTTTTCCTTTGAGGGTTCCGAACGTTCGCAGTTCCGCCAGTTTGGGTTGGCGTGGAACGTTCGGGGTAATTTAAATAGGTTAACATTTGCATAGGGTGATTTGCATATTGGAACGTTGCCTAGCACGGAACGTTCATTGGCGTTGCTTGGCAACCGCTGCTTACTGTGTGCAGCGCAGCTTACTGTGCAGGGTTCCAAGGCGTACCAAACCCAAACTGCACAGTTATTTTTGATAGTTTTAAGGTAAATTCTGTGGGACAGTGAGGCTTGATCAACCTACTGTACCCAATAACCCCATTATTTATCAGGTTTCATCCACCAACTTTGTGAGTTGGTGAGTAGCTCACAGAGTCTAGCCCGACGTGATGGCGACCAAAGTATTTGGACTTGAAGGCTGTCGATCCCTGGAGCAGTCTAATGAATGTTATCTTGAGTCAGATATTAATGAATATGTAAAGAATGTAAATGTTTGGGATGTTACTGTATTAACTGGTGTTAAAAGCCTAGATAATTTTAAGGTTATGTGGAAAAAGTACATAACTAGTAAACCAAAACCTAACAAAAAGACAAAGAAAAAAGCTCTCATTCACGGTCTGGCTGTGATAACCAAATCCCTGAATGAGGAGGTACAGAGCTTAGGAAAACAATTTAAGGATGCTCAAGAAGTAAGGTTGTTACAGGATGCAACCATTGAAAATTTAAAATCTGAATTGGCTAAAAGAGAAAAGAAATATGAATTGATTTGTACGCAAAAGGATGCTTTAACTCGGCAAATGGAAGAAGTCATGGGTAGATGTCAGTATCTAGAGAATGAATTATCCAATAATGCAGTCAAGTTTAATGACTCGAAGGCAACTATCAGACACCTCTTAGATGATAAGAGGCAACAGGTTTCTGTATCGGCGGACCACACCAAATGTCAGGAAAAGATTGTGGAACTGGAACAAAAATTGGGTCTGGCAAGAGGATTTGTCTCTGCCATAAACGAAGGAATAGAGAAGGACATTTATGAAAACACCCTTCTAACCAAACAGTTAGTAGAAGGTATGATGGAACCTATAATTACCACCGAAGTGTTCCACCCTGGAGATCCAACTCCAGTGGTGAAATATGAGAGGAGGATCTTATCACCGGAACAAGCGAGAGCCGTAGGGCAAAATTTGGGACCTTGTAGAAGATCCAATGCGCTTAATTGGATGGCAAAGCTGGCCAGAACCAATTTGACTAGTGATGATATTCTGGTGGTCTTAAGAGAATGCTTACTACCTAAAGATTTCATTGCATTCCCTGCAGACCTTGCCACTACCATCAATCCCTACTTCAACCTGATGTTTAAAGCTATTTATAATGTATTTTACCCGAATGATGATATTCGAGGTACATATTACACAGATAAACAGCTTGAAGGAGAAAGGCCCGAACTATACTTCATCCGAAAAGAATTGCTACAAAGATTGGCAGGCCTAGCCACAGGAACAAATGGGGAAACAGTCCACGACACTCCTGAATTTAGAAGATGTCTGTTTAAAGGGCTCATTCCATCCATCAAAGCATCATTGAGTGGTCTAGATATCGACAGAGTGTCGTTGGATATTATGAAGAATAGAGTCAGGGAAGTGTTTGAATGGCAAGTGCAAGCCGGATTGATAAAAATTACCATGCCTCACAAGAAGATATCCGAGGTAAAGGATGTGAGAACTCAGGGAATGGGTAGAAGAAGACCACCTCCAGTTCCGAGAAAAGATCAGAGAAATAATATATACAAACAAAATAATGATAAAGAATCTTTGCCTTTCCAGCCGACCAAGATGTTTAAAGGTAAAAGAGAAGATCTAGTTACCACTAGGCAGATCCTCGCTAATAGACTAGCTAGATACCTCCCATGGCCTAAGGTACGGGAGATGGAGATGGATGAGATATTTATTGAATTGGCACGAATGGAGACAAATGTTTCCCCAATGATATCCCAGGGACAAAACCCTCCGATATCAGCCATTGATACTTCTCAATATTGAAGAAGCCTGAATCGGCCTCAGCCCCTAGAAAATCTTACTAAAATTAGTTATGATGTATTTGGAAGACCACAATTTCAGTGGAATTAGAAGGCCGATTTGGAAAAGTAATACAAAGAATGTTGGTGGACACAGGGGCATCCACTAGCATAATCTGTACACAAGCATCTCCAACAGTAAGACAATCTAAGTTTACCTTCTTTAAGATATTGCAATCCTATAATGGAAAAAAATCAAAAGTGCCCTTTGCCAGTGATATTACTTGTAGAATAGGGAATATGGAAGCTAGACTGCCAATAGGTCTTCAAGATCTAGATGGCACTGGCATATTAGGAAGTGACATAATGCGAAAACTCGGTCTCATTATTGATCTACCAAATTGACGAATCCGACGGGCAGAATTTGACAGAGCAGATGCTGCTGTGGTAATTCCCAGTGGACACCGCCTAGGTGCAATCAAGGCAAGTGAAAGTTTAAAAACACCTAACTGGGATGAAGACATCCAAGAAGCAATTAAAGATCAGCTGGCAGTGTTTGCCACACACAAGCAAAGTTGTGGAAAAACCGGTGAAGTTGTGGAAGTTCCTGGTCCGGATCCAAAACCGCTAAGACAATATCGCTACCCTTCAGAAGCAGAGAGTGGAATAGAGGAGACTATCAATAACTTAGTCTCCCAGGGAGTTTTAATTAAGACGCAAAGTCCCTGTAATTCGCCCATATGGCCCGTGCTTAAAGCAGACGGAAAAACTTGGAGGTTGACAGTGGACTACCGGGGTGTTAATAAAGTGACCCCGAGGATGGCTCCTATTGTGGCCAAATTTCCAGAAATCATGGCCCAAATTGCTGAAGGTGCAAGATGGTTTTCAGTCACTGATATAAGTAACGCATTCTTCTCGATACCAATTGCCCCCTTTGCTTGGCATAAGTTTGCGTTTACTTTCAAGGACCAACAGTATACTTTTACAAGATTACCACAAGGTTTCCACAACTCGCCAACGATATGTCACAGAATCATTCGGAAGGTCCTGAAAGATCTGCCAAGTGCCAAGCATATTATGTCATATGTTGATGACATATTAATTGCTACGGAAGACCGGAAGTCTCATTTGAAGGTATTAGAAGAGGTATTAGCTGCCTTACGAAAAGCAGGTTTCTTAATTAACCCAGAAAAGGCACAGCTTGTGAAGAAGGAAGTAAATTATCTAGGTGTACAGCTTGGACAAGCTGGAAGAAAACCAGACCAAGCAAGAGTGGAGCTGATCTCTAAGCTACCAGCGCCCACCAACGTACACAGCCTCCGGACCTTTTTAGGTCTAGTTGGTTTCTCTCGAGATTTCATCGAGGAGTTCGGCAAAAACGCCCGACCACTCCACAAACTGTTAAATAAAAGGCAAGAGCGGGAATGGGGCGAAGAGCAAAAGCAAGCTTTTCAATACCTCCGAACAGCTTTAATGAAAGCACCGGCACTAGCCTATCCGAATCCAGATAAGGAGTATCATCTATCCCTAACTGCAGGCAAGGCGGCGATTGGAGCGGTTCTGTTACAAGAACAGGGTACCTCGTGAAAGCCGGTAGCCTATGGCTCTAAAACTCTGTCCGGCTGCGAAAGACAATATTCAGCATGTGAAAAAGAAGTATTGGCTCTAACGTGGGCGCTGATCCATTGGGAGTACCTAATTGGAAAGGCACCCATCATTTTGAAAACCAATCATACCCCCGTACGATACATCAATTCCCTCCAAGCTAACAATGGCCAAGTGAGTCATCCAAGGCTAGCGAAATGGACGCTAACCTTGATGAACCATGACATCAAAGTTGAGCCAACAAAGAACTCGCCAATGGTTCCCGCAGTCCATGCAACTCCAATAGATCCTGGACAAGATCATCAGTGGCCACTTCCAGAATCTGGAAAATCAAAGGTCAAGTCACCGTTTGACCTCCTAACTAAATATGAAGATGTGAAGAACAATGCCACACAAATATATGTGGTTGATGGTAGCTGTTATCGACATGAGGGCAGTGTAGTCACTGGTGCAGCAGCTCTCCAAGCGTCTACAGGAAAAAAGATTCAAAAACCTGTGAATATTCCCTCAGCGCAAACAAATAGTCCAAATTTGCAAGAAAATCCACATAAAAAAAACTAGATGGTCCAAATTATTTGGAAACATCGTTGGAAACGTAGGTTATATTAGTGTTACATCTCTACTAACCAATCCCTTAGGTTTGATCATCATTTATATCACCATATTGACCATTTATGTAATAGCTTTGTCCTGTTATTTCTGTTGTCCACCAAGAAAATTGTCTGAGAAGGTCTGCATTCGAATCTGCCTAAATTAATGTAATAAATATCTTCGTTTTCCTTTCGATCTTTATCAAGGAGGGGAAATGTAAGGCAGAAATGCTGAATAGAGGAAGATCTGAGTAAATTTTAAGGCCTACCACCTGTAATGAATATAAGTGATGTAATGCTGTGGAAAATTGTAAATTGTAAGAAAATGTTTGTAAGACCATTAATAATGGAGACGTTGTTTAAAATGTAGTTTTCCAAAATGGAGTCCAAAACTCCATTTTGTACCTAGAACTTTGCAGATTTGTTTTTACAGTTGGGTATGGCATAGAATGTGCAGGTAGAATATTTAAGTTCGAAACCTGAGCTACCTGTCAGTTAAATTTGCATAAATATGAATATGCATGAGCATTTCTATCAGCCAATCAATTCATACCACGCTGAAAAAGCATCCTTGCCATATCCAATCAATTTAAAACATCTAGGTAATGAATATGTATAAAACCACCCTATATAAGTTTGGACCGAACGTCAGTTCGTGCTGGTTCCCGGATATAGCTGGGGCCTGCAGCGTCGTGGGTTCGTCGGGTTAGTAGAGCATCCTAGCCTGGGCTCTTTTCCAGAAAGAATACCTTAATGGTATTTGTCATATACAGGATCTGTTAGTATCTTAATGGTACTAGGTACCCTTGTGGTACCGAACATCTTTATGATGTTCTAGTTTTCTTCATTGGGTTATATGATGGAAGGTCATTTTCCCACTTTAGTTAGTGTAGTTTAGTTCTTAGAATAGGATAGATCTCCCATGTGTCATCAACAGGTGCGTCGGTCAACGTAAGGTCGGCCGTCATCGTGTTTGTTCGACGGGTGCGTCGGAGAGTGTAGGGTTTTATTTTAGGATTAGGATAAGTTAGGTACAGGGTCCACCATCGCCGGTTCGAGACGCTACCGAAGAGCGTGAAAAGGGCTGACGAGAGAACGATCCGTGGAAGACGAATCGCCGGTCGTCGTTCCCAATTCCTGCCTTCGTGAAACTATCTTGCCTCAAATCGCCCGACGAGGGATCGCCTGGTTGTTCCTCGCCCGAGGCTCCAAAACAGCCAAAGGCTTGAGGTCACCAGCTTCCGCGGCTCCACTATCGTCAAAGACTCTGGTAATATTTAAGGATTTAAGGGGACTTCCCCTTCTTATCCTTTAGGTTATTGTATAACGGGGACTGCCCCCGGGTTATTGTTAAACCGAGATATTGTGTGTGTTAAATTTTTACCTTGTTAAACAATATAGTCCTGTTGTTATAAAATCTATACATGGACTTATGTTTTCATTCATTGCGGTTTTGCACTTTAAACGGTAAATAGATACGGATAGAGGTCCAACCTGTTTTACCATCCCTAGAGGATTGGGAAGTGCCGAGCATTTCTTTGAGCATTGCCCTCTTACACCTTTGGTATCCTTAATCTGTTGGTACTTATTAAAAGTATTCACGTAACAGAGTTTGGCGACCGCGGCAGGACCTCTCTAAAGTGCAATTAATTGGATTTTTACACAATATCTCGAGTTAACAAAGGGTTTCCCTGGGTGAATACTGTTAACGTTGTGGGTTTCGGTAGATAAAAACAGCTAGGAGGGGATAGGTATCCCTGGACCGTGGATTGGCCACCCATAGTTTGGGGTCCCCAGGAACCTCCAAACTGCCCAACGTCTTTCTTAATCCTGACTGAAAACGGTCCACCCTTATTTTGGTCCCTGTGCCTTTAAGAGGCCTAGCATAGTAAGTTAAAGCCTAGAATTAAGTAGGTAGTCTCAGTTAGAGCTGCTAAGTTTGAACTGAGATAGGTTTAGGTTAGGTTAAATAAGGTCAGTGTCTCGAAATAAGTCTCAGTTCGGACTAGGAGTAGTCCGAGGCAAGCAATTCGAGCCTGACAGTAAGACTCTGCCTAAGGCTTAGTCCTTCTGGGTGGTTCGACTCTGAGGAGTTTGAGCCAGGGGTCCGGAACTCTCTGTGCATTTTCAGAGAGCCCCTCTTGGTTACCTGGTCCAAGAGCCCGTTGTTCCATAACAGAAGTAGTTCGAATTTGAGAGGTATCGAACTAAGAGGTTTGGACTAACAAGCCAGAAACCTCATTTTAAACCCCTCATAAAAGTTTTCCTTTGAGGGTTCCGAACGTTCGCAGTTCCGCCAGTTTGGGTTGGCGTGGAACGTTCGGGGTAATTTAAATAGGTTAACATTTGCATAGGGTGATTTGCATATTGGAACGTTGCCTAGCACGGAACGTTCATTGGCGTTGCTTGGCAACCGCTGCTTACTGTGTGCAGCGCAGCTTACTGTGCAGGGTTCCAAGGCGTACCAAACCCAAACTGCACAGTTATTTTTGATAGTTTTAAGGTAAATTCTGTGGGACAGTGAGGCTTGATCAACCTACTGTACCCAATAACCCCATTATTTATCAGGTTTCATCCACCAACTTTGTGAGTTGGTGAGTAGCTCACAGAGTCTAGCCCGACGTGATGGCGACCAAAGTATTTGGACTTGAAGGCTGTCGATCCCTGGAGCAGTCTAATGAATGTTATCTTGAGTCAGATATTAATGAATATGTAAAGAATGTAAATGTTTGGGATGTTACTGTATTAACTGGTGTTAAAAGCCTAGATAATTTTAAGGTTATGTGGAAAAAGTACATAACTAGTAAACCAAAACCTAACAAAAAGACAAAGAAAAAAGCTCTCATTTACGGTCTGGCTGTGATAACCAAATCCCTGAATGAGGAGGTACAGAGCTTAGGAAAACAATTTAAGGATGCTCAAGAAGTAAGGTTGTTACAGGATGCAACCATTGAAAATTTAAAATCTGAATTGGCTAAAAGAGAAAAGAAATATGAATTGATTTGTACGCAAAAGGATGCTTTAACTCGGCAAATGGAAGAAGTCATGGGTAGATGTCAGTATCTAGAGAATGAATTATCCAATAATGCAGTCAAGTTTAATGACTCGAAGGCAACTATCAGACACCTCTTAGATGATAAGAGGCAACAGGTTTCTGTATCGGCGGACCACACCAAATGTCAGGAAAAGATTGTGGAACTGGAACAAAAATTGGGTCTGGCAAGAGGATTTGTCTCTGCCATAAACGAAGGAATAGAGAAGGACATTTATGAAAACACCCTTCTAACCAAACAGTTAGTAGAAGGTATGATGGAACCTATAATTACCACCGAAGTGTTCCACCCTGGAGATCCAACTCCAGTGATGAAATATGAGAGGAGGATCTTATCACCGGAACAAGCGAGAGCCGTAGGGCAAAATTTGGGACCTTGTAGAAGATCCAATGCGCTTAATTGGATGGCAAAGCTGGCCAGAACCAATTTGACTAGTGATGATATTCTGGTGGTCTTAAGAGAATGCTTACTACCTAAAGATTTCATTGCATTCCCTGCAGACCTTGCCACTACCATCAATCCCTACTTCAACCTGATGTTTAAAGCTATTTATAATGTATTTTACCCAAATGATGATATTCGAGGTACATATTACACAGATAAACAGCTTGAAGGAGAAAGGCCCGAACTATACTTCATCCGAAAAGAATTGCTACAAAGATTGGCAGGCCTAGCCACAGGAACAAATGGGGAAACAGTCCACGACACTCCTGAATTTAGAAGATGTCTGTTTAAAGGGCTCATTCCATCCATCAAAGCATCATTGAGTGGTCTAGATATCGACAGAGTGTCGTTGGATATTATGAAGAATAGAGTCAGGGAAGTGTTTGAATGGCAAGTGCAAGCCGGATTGATAAAAATTACCATGCCTCACAAGAAGATATCCGAGGTAAAGGATGTGAGAACTCAGGGAATGGGTAGAAGAAGACCACCTCCAGTTCCGAGAAAAGATCAGAGAAATAATATATACAAACAAAATAATGATAAAGAATCTTTGCCTTTCCAGCCGACCAAGATGTTTAAAGGTAAAAGAGAAGATCTAGTTACCACTAGGCAGATCCTCGCTAATAGACTAGCTAGATACCTCCCATGGCCTAAGGTACGGGAGATGGAGATGGATGAGATATTTATTGAATTGGCACGAATGGAGACAAATGTTTCCCCAATGATATCCCAGGGACAAAACCCTCCGATATCAGCCATTGATACTTCTCAATATTGAAGAAGCCTGAATCGGCCTCAGCCCCTAGAAAATCTTACTAAAATTAGTTATGATGTATTTGGAAGACCACAATTTCAGTGGAATTAGAAGGCCGATTTGGAAAAGTAATACAAAGAATGTTGGTGGACTCAGGGGCATCCACTAGCATAATCTGTACACAAGCATCTCCAACAGTAAGACAATCTAAGTTTACCTTCTTTAAGATATTGCAATCCTATAATGGAAAAAAAATCAAAAGTGCCCTTTGCCAGTGATATTACTTGTAGAATAGGGAATATGGAAGCTAGACTGCCAATAGGTCTTCAAGATCTAGATGGCACTGGCATATTAGGAAGTGACATAATGCGAAAACTCGGTCTCATTATTGATCTACCAAATTGACGAATCCGACGGGCAGAATTTGACAGAGCAGATGCTGCTGTGGTAATTCCCAGTGGACACCGCCTAGGTGCAATCAAGGCAAGTGAAAGTTTAAAAACACCTAACTGGGATGAAGACATCCAAGAAGCAATTAAAGATCAGCTGGCAGTGTTTGCCACACACAAGCAAAGTTGTGGAAAAACCGGTGAAGTTGTGGAAGTTCCTGGTCCGGATCCAAAACCGCTAAGACAATATCGCTACCCTTCAGAAGCAGAGAGTGGAATAGAGGAGACTATCAATAACTTAGTCTCCCAGGGAGTTTTAATTAAGACGCAAAGTCCCTGTAATTCGCCCATATGGCCCGTGCTTAAAGCAGACGGAAAAACTTGGAGGTTGACAGTGGACTACCGGGGTGTTAATAAAGTGACCCCGAGGATGGCTCCTATTGTGGCCAAATTTCCAGAAATCATGGCCCAAATTGCTGAAGGTGCAAGATGGTTTTCAGTCACTGATATAAGTAACGCATTCTTCTCGATACCAATTGCCCCCTTTGCTTGGCATAAGTTTGCGTTTACTTTCAAGGACCAACAGTATACTTTTACAAGATTACCACAAGGTTTCCACAACTCGCCAACGATATGTCACAGAATCATTCGGAAGGTCCTGAAAGATCTGCCAAGTGCCAAGCATATTATGTCATATGTTGATGACATATTAATTGCTACGGAAGACCGGAAGTCTCATTTGAAGGTATTAGAAGAGGTATTAGCTGCCTTACGAAAAGCAGGTTTCTTAATTAACCCAGAAAAGGCACAGCTTGTGAAGAAGGAAGTAAATTATCTAGGTGTACAGCTTGGACAAGCTGGAAGAAAACCAGACCAAGCAAGAGTGGAGCTGATCTCTAAGCTACCAGCGCCCACCAACGTACACAGCCTCCGGACCTTTTTAGGTCTAGTTGGTTTCTCTCGAGATTTCATCGAGGAGTTCGGCAAAAACGCCCGACCACTCCACAAACTGTTAAATAAAAGGCAAGAGCGGGAATGGGGCGAAGAGCAAAAGCAAGCTTTTCAATACCTCCGAACAGCTTTAATGAAAGCACCGGCACTAGCCTATCCGAATCCAGATAAGGAGTATCATCTATCCCTAACTGCAGGCAAGGCGGCGATTGGAGCGGTTCTGTTACAAGAACAGGGTACCTCGTGAAAGCCGGTAGCCTATGGCTCTAAAACTCTGTCCGGCTGCGAAAGACAATATTCAGCATGTGAAAAAGAAGTATTGGCTCTAACGTGGGCGCTGATCCATTGGGAGTACCTAATTGGAAAGGCACCCATCATTTTGAAAACCAATCATACCCCCGTACGATACATCAATTCCCTCCAAGCTAACAATGGCCAAGTGAGTCATCCAAGGCTAGCGAAATGGACGCTAACCTTGATGAACCATGACATCAAAGTTGAGCCAACAAAGAACTCGCCAATGGTTCCCGCAGTCCATGCAACTCCAATAGATCCTGGACAAGATCATCAGTGGCCACTTCCAGAATCTGGAAAATCAAAGGTCAAGTCACCGTTTGACCTCCTAACTAAATATGAAGATGTAAAGAACAATGCCACACAAATATATGTGGTTGATGGTAGCTGTTATCGACATGAGGGCAGTGTAGTCACTGGTGCAGCAGCTCTCCAAGCGTCTACAGGAAAAAAGATTCAAAAACCTGTGAATATTCCCTCAGCGCAAACAAATAGTCCAAATTTGCAAGAAAATCCACATAAAAAAAACTAGATGGTCCAAATTATTTGGAAACATCGTTGGAAACGTAGGTTATATTAGTGTTACATCTCTACTAACCAATCCCTTAGGTTTGATCATCATTTATATCACCATATTGACCATTTATGTAATAGCTTTGTCCTGTTATTTCTGTTGTCCACCAAGAAAATTGTCTGAGAAGGTCTGCATTCGAATCTGCCTAAATTAATGTAATAAATATCTTCGTTTTCCTTTCGATCTTTATCAAGGAGGGGAAATGTAAGGCAGAAATGCTGAATAGAGGAAGATCTGAGTAAATTTTAAGGCCTACCACCTGTAATGAATATAAGTGATGTAATGCTGTGGAAAATTGTAAATTGTAAGAAAATGTTTGTAAGACCATTAATAATGGAGAAGTTGTTTAAAATGTAGTTTTCCAAAATGGAGTCCAAAACTCCATTTTGTACCTAGAACTTTGCAGATTTGTTTTTACAGTTGGGTATGGCATAGAATGTGCAGGTAGAATATTTAAGTTCGAAACCTGAGCTACCTGTCAGTTAAATTTGCATAAATATGAATATGCATGAGCATTTCTATCAGCCAATCAATTCATACCACGCTGAAAAAGCATCCTTGCCATATCCAATCAATTTAAAACATCTAGGTAATGAATATGTATAAAACCACCCTATATAAGTTTGGACCGAACGTCAGTTCGTGCTGGTTCCCGGATATAGCTGGGGCCTGCAGCGTCGTGGGTTCGTCGGGTTAGTAGAGCTTCCTAGCCTGGGCTCTTTTCCAGAAAGAATACCTTAATGGTATTTGTCATATACAGGATCTGTTAGTATCTTAATGGTACTAGGTACCCTTGTGGTACCGAACATCTTTATGGTGTTCTAGTTTTCTTCATTGGGTTATATGACGGAAGGTCATTTTCCCACTTTAGTTAGTGTAGTTTAGTTCTTAGAATAGGATAGATCTCCCATGTGTCATCAACAGGTGCGTCGGTCAACGTAAGGTCGGCCGTCATCGTGTTTGTTCGACGGGTGCGTCGGAGAGTGTAGGGTTTTATTTTAGGATTAGGATAAGTTAGGTACAGGGTCCACCATCGCCGGTTCGAGACGCTACCGAAGAGCGTGAAAAGGGCTGACGAGAGAACGATCCGTGGAAGACGAATCGCCGGTCGTCGTTCCCAATTCCTGCCTTCGTGAAACTATCTTGCCTCAAATCGCCCGACGAGGGATCGCCTGGTTGTTCCTCGCCCGAGGCTCCAAAACAGCCAAAGGCTTGAGGTCACCAGCTTCCGCGGCTCCACTATCGTCAAAGACTCTGGTAATATTTAAGGATTTAAGGGGACTTCCCCTTCTTATCCTTTAGGTTATTGTATAACGGGGACTGCCCCCGGGTTATTGTTAAACCGAGATATTGTGTGTGTTAAATTTTTACCTTGTTAAACAATATAGTCCTGTTGTTATAAAATCTATACATGGACTTATGTTTTCATTCATTGCGGTTTTGCACTTTAAACGGTAAATAGATACGGATAGAGGTCCAACCTGTTTTACCATCCCTAGAGGATTGGGAAGTGCCGAGCATTTCTTTGAGCATTGCCCTCTTACACCTTTGGTATCCTTAATCTGTTGATACTTATTAAAAGTATTCACGTAACAGAGTTTGGCGACCGCGGCAGGACCTCTCTAAAGTGCAATTAATTGGATTTTTACACAATATCTCGAGTTAACAAAGGGTTTCCCTGGGTGAGTACTGTTAACGTTGTGGGTTTCGGTAGATAAAAACAGCTAGGAGGGGATAGGTATCCCTGGACCGTGGATTGGCCACCCATAGTTTGGGGTCCCCAGGAACCTCCAAACTGCCCAACGTCTTTCTTAATCCTGACTGAAAACGGTCCACCCTTATTTTGGTCCCTGTGCCTTTAAGAGGCCTAGCATAGTAAGTTAAAGCCTAGAATTAAGTAGGTAGTCTCAGTTAGAGCTGCTAAGTTTGAACTGAGATAGGTTTAGGTTAGGTTAAATAAGGTCAGTGTCTCGAAATAAGTCTCAGTTCGGACTAGGAGTAGTCCGAGGCAAGCAATTCGAGCCTGACAGTAAGACTCTGCCTAAGGCTTAGTCCTTCTGGGTGGTTCGACTCTGAGGAGTTTGAGCCAGGGGTCCGGAACTCTCTGTGCATTTTCAGAGAGCCCCTCTTGGTTACCTGGTCCAAGAGCCCGTTGTTCCATAACAGAAGTAGTTCGAATTTGAGAGGTATCGAACTAAGAGGTTTGGACTAACAAGCCAGAAACCTCATTTTAAACCCCTCATAAAAGTTTTCCTTTGAGGGTTCCGAACGTTCGCAGTTCCGCCAGTTTGGGTTGGCGTGGAACGTTCGGGGTAATTTAAATAGGTTAACATTTGCATAGGGTGATTTGCATATTGGAACGTTGCCTAGCACGGAACGTTCATTGGCGTTGCTTGGCAACCGCTGCTTACTGTGTGCAGCGCAGCTTACTGTGCAGGGTTCCAAGGCGTACCAAACCCAAACTGCACAGTTATTTTTGATAGTTTTAAGGTAAATTCTGTGGGACAGTGAGGCTTGATCAACCTACTGTACCCAATAACCCCATTATTTATCAGGTTTCATCCACCAACTTTGTGAGTTGGTGAGTAGCTCACAGAGTCTAGCCCGACGTGATGGCGACCAAAGTATTTGGACTTGAAGGCTGTCGATCCCTGGAGCAGTCTAATGAATGTTATCTTGAGTCAGATATTAATGAATATGTAAAGAATGTAAATGTTTGGGATGTTACTGTATTAACTGGTGTTAAAAGCCTAGATAATTTTAAGGTTATGTGGAAAAAGTACATAACTAGTAAACCAAAACCTAACAAAAAGACAAAGAAAAAAGCTCTCATTCACGGTCTGGCTGTGATAACCAAATCCCTGAATGAGGAGGTACAGAGCTTAGGAAAACAATTTAAGGATGCTCAAGAAGTAAGGTTGTTACAGGATGCAACCATTGAAAATTTAAAATCTGAATTGGCTAAAAGAGAAAAGAAATATGAATTGATTTGTACGCAAAAGGATGCTTTAACTCGGCAAATGGAAGAAGTCATGGGTAGATGTCAGTATCTAGAGAATGAATTATCCAATAATGCAGTCAAGTTTAATGACTCGAAGGCAACTATCAGACACCTCTTAGATGATAAGAGGCAACAGGTTTCTGTATCGGCGGACCACACCAAATGTCAGGAAAAGATTGTGGAACTGGAACAAAAATTGGGTCTGGCAAGAGGATTTGTCTCTGCCATAAACGAAGGAATAGAGAAGGACATTTATGAAAACACCCTTCTAACCAAACAGTTAGTAGAAGGTATGATGGAACCTATAATTACCACCGAAGTGTTCCACCCTGGAGATCCAACTCCAGTGGTGAAATATGAGAGGAGGATCTTATCACCGGAACAAGCGAGAGCCGTAGGGCAAAATTTGGGACCTTGTAGAAGATCCAATGCGCTTAATTGGATGGCAAAGCTGGCCAGAACCAATTTGACTAGTGATGATATTCTGGTGGTCTTAAGAGAATGCTTACTACCTAAAGATTTCATTGCATTCCCTGCAGACCTTGCCACTACCATCAATCCCTACTTTAACCTGATGTTTAAAGCTATTTATAATGTATTTTACCCGAATGATGATATTCGAGGTACATATTACACAGATAAACAGCTTGAAGGAGAAAGGCCCGAACTATACTTCATCCGAAAAGAATTGCTACAAAGATTGGCAGGCCTAGCCACAGGAACAAATGGGGAAACAGTCCACGACACTCCTGAATTTAGAAGATGTCTGTTTAAAGGGCTCATTCCATCCATCAAAGCATCATTGAGTGGTCTAGATATCGACAGAGTGTCGTTGGATATTATGAAGAATAGAGTCAGGGAAGTGTTTGAATGGCAAGTGCAAGCCGGATTGATAAAAATTACCATGCCTCACAAGAAGATATCCGAGGTAAAGGATGTGAGAACTCAGGGAATGGGTAGAAGAAGACCACCTCCAGTTCCGAGAAAAGATCAGAGAAATAATATATACAAACAAAATAATGATAAAGAATCTTTGCCTTTCCAGCCGACCAAGATGTTTAAAGGTAAAAGAGAAGATCTAGTTACCACTAGGCAGATCCTCGCTAATAGACTAGCTAGATACCTCCCATGGCCTAAGGTACGGGAGATGGAGATGGATGAGATATTTATTGAATTGGCACGAATGGAGACAAATGTTTCCCCAATGATATCCCAGGGACAAAACCCTCCGATATCAGCCATTGATACTTCTCAATATTGAAGAAGCCTGAATCGGCCTCAGCCCCTAGAAAATCTTACTAAAATTAGTTATGATGTATTTGGAAGACCACAATTTCAGTGGAATTAGAAGGCCGATTTGGAAAAGTAATACAAAGAATGTTGGTGGACACAGGGGCATCCACTAGCATAATCTGTACACAAGCATCTCCAACAGTAAGACAATCTAAGTTTACCTTCTTTAAGATATTGCAATCCTATAATGGAAAAAAATCAAAAGTGCCCTTTGCCAGTGATATTACTTGTAGAATAGGGAATATGGAAGCTAGACTGCCAATAGGTCTTCAAGATCTAGATGGCACTGGCATATTAGGAAGTGACATAATGCGAAAACTCGGTCTCATTATTGATCTACCAAATTGACGAGTCCGACGGGCAGAATTTGACAGAGCAGATGCTGCTGTGGTAATTCCCAGTGGACACCGCCTAGGTGCAATCAAGGCAAGTGAAAGTTTAAAAACACCTAACTGGGATGAAGACATCCAAGAAGCAATTAAAGATCAGCTGGCAGTGTTTGCCACACACAAGCAAAGTTGTGGAAAAACCGGTGAAGTTGTGGAAGTTCCTGGTCCGGATCCAAAACCGCTAAGACAATATCGCTACCCTTCAGAAGCAGAGAGTGGAATAGAGGAGACTATCAATAACTTAGTCTCCCAGGGAGTTTTAATTAAGACGCAAAGTCCCTGTAATTCGCCCATATGGCCCGTGCTTAAAGCAGACGGAAAAACTTGGAGGTTGACAGTGGACTACCGGGGTGTTAATAAAGTGACCCCGAGGATGGCTCCTATTGTGGCCAAATTTCCAGAAATCATGGCCCAAATTGCTGAAGGTGCAAGATGGTTTTCAGTCATTGATATAAGTAACGCATTCTTCTCGATACCAATTGCCCCCTTTGCTTGGCATAAGTTTGCGTTTACTTTCAAGGACCAACAGTATACTTTTACAAGATTACCACAAGGTTTCCACAACTCGCCAACGATATGTCACAGAATCATTCGGAAGGTCCTGAAAGATCTGCCAAGTGCCAAGCATATTATGTCATATGTTGATGACATATTAATTGCTACGGAAGACCGGAAGTCTCATTTGAAGGTATTAGAAGAGGTATTAGCTGCCTTACGAAAAGCAGGTTTCTTAATTAACCCAGAAAAGGCACAGCTTGTGAAGAAGGAAGTAAATTATCTAGGTGTACAGCTTGGACAAGCTGGAAGAAAACCAGACCAAGCAAGAGTGGAGCTGATCTCTAAGCTACCAGCGCCCACCAACGTACACAGCCTCCGGACCTTTTTAGGTCTAGTTGGTTTCTCTCGAGATTTCATCGAGGAGTTCGGCAAAAACGCCCGACCACTCCACAAACTGTTAAATAAAAGGCAAGAGCGGGAATGGGGCGAAGAGCAAAAGCAAGCTTTTCAATACCTCCGAACAGCTTTAATGAAAGCACCGGCACTAGCCTATCCGAATCCAGATAAGGAGTATCATCTATCCCTAACTGCAGGCAAGGCGGCGATTGGAGCGGTTCTGTTACAAGAACAGGGTACCTCGTGAAAGCCGGTAGCCTATGGCTCTAAAACTCTGTCCGGCTGCGAAAGACAATATTCAGCATGTGAAAAAGAAGTATTGGCTCTAACGTGGGCGCTGATCCATTGGGAGTACCTAATTGGAAAGGCACCCATCATTTTGAAAACCAATCATACCCCCGTACGATACATCAATTCCCTCCAAGCTAACAATGGCCAAGTGAGTCATCCAAGGCTAGCGAAATGGACGCTAACCTTGATGAACCATGACATCAAAGTTGAGCCAACAAAGAACTCACCAATGGTTCCCGCAGTCCATGCAACTCCAATAGATCCTGGACAAGATCATCAGTGGCCACTTCCAGAATCTGGAAAATCAAAGGTCAAGTCACCGTTTGACCTCCTAACTAAATATGAAGATGTAAAGAACAATGCCACACAAATATATGTGGTTGATGGTAGCTGTTATCGACATGAGGGCAGTGTAGTCACTGGTGCAGCAGCTCTCCAAGCGTCTACAGGAAAAAAGATTCAAAAACCTGTGAATATTCCCTCAGCGCAAACAAATAGTCCAAATTTGCAAGAAAATCCACATAAAAAAAACTAGATGGTCCAAATTATTTGGAAACATCGTTGGAAACGTAGGTTATATTAGTGTTACATCTCTACTAACCAATCCCTTAGGTTTGATCATCATTTATATCACCATATTGACCATTTATGTAATAGCTTTGTCCTGTTATTTCTGTTGTCCACCAAGAAAATTGTCTGAGAAGGTCTGCATTCGAATCTGCCTAAATTAATGTAATAAATATCTTCGTTTTCCTTTCGATCTTTATCAAGGAGGGGAAATGTAAGGCAGAAATGCTGAATAGAGGAAGATCTGAGTAAATTTTAAGGCCTACCACCTGTAATGAATATAAGTGATGTAATGCTGTGGAAAATTGTAAATTGTAAGAAAATGTTTGTAAGACCATTAATAATGGAGAAGTTGTTTAAAATGTAGTTTTCCAAAATGGAGTCCAAAACTCCATTTTGTACCTAGAACTTTGCAGATTTGTTTTTACAGTTGGGTATGGCATAGAATGTGCAGGTAGAATATTTAAGTTCGAAACCTGAGCTACCTGTCAGTTAAATTTGCATAAATATGAATATGCATGAGCATTTCTATCAGCCAATCAATTCATACCACGCTGAAAAAGCATCCTTGCCATATCCAATCAATTTAAAACATCTAGGTAATGAATATGTATAAAACCACCCTATATAAGTTTGGACCGAACGTCAGTTCGTGCTGGTTCCCGGATATAGCTGGGGCCTGCAGCGTCGTGGGTTCGTCGGGTTAGTAGAGCTTCCTAGCCTGGGCTCTTTTCCAGAAAGAATACCTTAATGGTATTTGTCATATACAGGATCTGTTAGTATCTTAATGGTACTAGGTACCCTTGTGGTACCGAACATCTTTATGGTGTTCTAGTTTTCTTCATTGGGTTATATGACGGAAGGTCATTTTCCCACTTTAGTTAGTGTAGTTTAGTTCTTAGAATAGGATAGATCTCCCATGTGTCATCAACAGGTGCGTCGGTCAACGTAAGGTCGGCCGTCATCGTGTTTGTTCGACGGGTGCGTCGGAGAGTGTAGGGTTTTATTTTAGGATTAGGATAAGTTAGGTACAGGGTCCACCATCGCCGGTTCGAGACGCTACCGAAGAGCGTGAAAAGGGCTGACGAGAGAACGATCCGTGGAAGACGAATCGCCGGTCGTCGTTCCCAATTCCTGCCTTCGTGAAACTATCTTGCCTCAAATCGCCCGACGAGGGATCGCCTGGTTGTTCCTCGCCCGAGGCTCCAAAACAGCCAAAGGCTTGAGGTCACCAGCTTCCGCGGCTCCACTATCGTCAAAGACTCTGGTAATATTTAAGGATTTAAAGGGACTTCCCCTTCTTATCCTTTAGGTTATTGTATAACGGGGACTGCCCCCGGGTTATTGTTAAACCGAGATATTGTGTGTGTTAAATTTTTACCTTGTTAAACAATATAGTCCTGTTGTTATAAAATCTATACATGGACTTATGTTTTCATTCATTGCGGTTTTGCACTTTAAACGGTAAATAGATACGGATAGAGGTCCAACCTGTTTTACCATCCCTAGAGGATTGGGAAGTGCCGAGCATTTCTTTGAGCATTGCCCTCTTACACCTTTGGTATCCTTAATCTGTTGATACTTATTAAAAGTATTCACGTAACAGAGTTTGGCGACCGCGGCAGGACCTCTCTAAAGTGCAATTAATTGGATTTTTACACAATATCTCGAGTTAACAAAGGGTTTCCCTGGGTGAGTACTGTTAACGTTGTGGGTTTCGGTAGATAAAAACAGCTAGGAGGGGATAGGTATCCCTTGACCGTGGATTGGCCACCCATAGTTTGGGGTCCCCAGGAACCTCCAAACTGCCCAACGTCTTTCTTAATCCTGACTGAAAACGGTCCACCCTTATTTTGGTCCCTGTGCCTTTAAGAGGCCTAGCATAGTAAGTTAAAGCCTAGAATTAAGTAGGTAGTCTCAGTTAGAGCTGCTAAGTTTGAACTGAGATAGGTTTAGGTTAGGTTAAATAAGGTCAGTGTCTCGAAATAAGTCTCAGTTCGGACTAGGAGTAGTCCGAGGCAAGCAATTCGAGCCTGACAGTAAGACTCTGCCTAAGGCTTAGTCCTTCTGGGTGGTTCGACTCTGAGGAGTTTGAGCCAGGGGTCCGGAACTCTCTGTGCATTTTCAGAGAGCCCCTCTTGGTTACCTGGTCCAAGAGCCCGTTGTTCCATAACAGAAGTAGTTCGAATTTGAGAGGTATCGAACTAAGAGGTTTGGACTAACAAGCCAGAAACCTCATTTTAAACCCCTCATAAAAGTTTTCCTTTGAGGGTTCCGAACGTTCGCAGTTCCGCCAGTTTGGGTTGGCGTGGAACGTTCGGGGTAATTTAAATAGGTTAACATTTGCATAGGGTGATTTGCATATTGGAACGTTGCCTAGCACGGAACGTTCATTGGCGTTGCTTGGCAACCGCTGCTTACTGTGTGCAGCGCAGCTTACTGTGCAGGGTTCCAAGGCGTACCAAACCCAAACTGCACAGTTATTTTTGATAGTTTTAAGGTAAATTCTGTGGGACAGTGAGGCTTGATCAACCTACTGTACCCAATAACCCCATTATTTATCAGGTTTCATCCACCAACTTTGTGAGTTGGTGAGTAGCTCACAGAGTCTAGCCCGACGTGATGGCGACCAAAGTATTTGGACTTGAAGGCTGTCGATCCCTGGAGCAGTCTAATGAATGTTATCTTGAGTCAGATATTAATGAATATGTAAAGAATGTAAATGTTTGGGATGTTACTGTATTAACTGGTGTTAAAAGCCTAGATAATTTTAAGGTTATGTGGAAAAAGTACATAACTAGTAAACCAAAACCTAACAAAAAGACAAAGAAAAAAGCTCTCATTCACGGTCTGGCTGTGATAACCAAATCCCTGAATGAGGAGGTACAGAGCTTAGGAAAACAATTTAAGGATGCTCAAGAAGTAAGGTTGTTACAGGATGCAACCATTGAAAATTTAAAATCTGAATTGGCTAAAAGAGAAAAGAAATATGAATTGATTTGTACGCAAAAGGATGCTTTAACTCGGCAAATGGAAGAAGTCATGGGTAGATGTCAGTATCTAGAGAATGAATTATCCAATAATGCAGTCAAGTTTAATGACTCGAAGGCAACTATCAGACACCTCTTAGATGATAAGAGGCAACAGGTTTCTGTATCGGCGGACCACACCAAATGTCAGGAAAAGATTGTGGAACTGGAACAAAAATTGGGTCTGGCAAGAGGATTTGTCTCTGCCATAAACGAAGGAATAGAGAAGGACATTTATGAAAACACCCTTCTAACCAAACAGTTAGTAGAAGGTATGATGGAACCTATAATTACCACCGAAGTGTTCCACCCTGGAGATCCAACTCCAGTGGTGAAATATGAGAGGAGGATCTTATCACCGGAACAAGCGAGAGCCGTAGGGCAAAATTTGGGACCTTGTAGAAGATCCAATGCGCTTAATTGGATGGCAAAGCTGGCCAGAACCAATTTGACTAGTGATGATATTCTGGTGGTCTTAAGAGAATGCTTACTACCTAAAGATTTCATTGCATTCCCTGCAGACCTTGCCACTACCATCAATCCCTACTTTAACCTGATGTTTAAAGCTATTTATAATGTATTTTACCCGAATGATGATATTCGAGGTACATATTACACAGATAAACAGCTTGAAGGAGAAAGGCCCGAACTATACTTCATCCGAAAAGAATTGCTACAAAGATTGGCAGGCCTAGCCACAGGAACAAATGGGGAAACAGTCCACGACACTCCTGAATTTAGAAGATGTCTGTTTAAAGGGCTCATTCCATCCATCAAAGCATCATTGAGTGGTCTAGATATCGACAGAGTGTCGTTGGATATTATGAAGAATAGAGTCAGGGAAGTGTTTGAATGGCAAGTGCAAGCCGGATTGATAAAAATTACCATGCCTCACAAGAAGATATCCGAGGTAAAGGATGTGAGAACTCAGGGAATGGGTAGAAGAAGACCACCTCCAGTTCCGAGAAAAGATCAGAGAAATAATATATACAAACAAAATAATGATAAAGAATCTTTGCCTTTCCAGCCGACCAAGATGTTTAAAGGTAAAAGAGAAGATCTAGTTACCACTAGGCAGATCCTCGCTAATAGACTAGCTAGATACCTCCCATGGCCTAAGGTACGGGAGATGGAGATGGATGAGATATTTATTGAATTGGCACGAATGGAGACAAATGTTTCCCCAATGATATCCCAGGGACAAAACCCTCCGATATCAGCCATTGATACTTCTCAATATTGAAGAAGCCTGAATCGGCCTCAGCCCCTAGAAAATCTTACTAAAATTAGTTATGATGTATTTGGAAGACCACAATTTCAGTGGAATTAGAAGGCCGATTTGGAAAAGTAATACAAAGAATGTTGGTGGACACAGGGGCATCCACTAGCATAATCTGTACACAAGCATCTCCAACAGTAAGACAATCTAAGTTTACCTTCTTTAAGATATTGCAATCCTATAATGGAAAAAAATCAAAAGTGCCCTTTGCCAGTGATATTACTTGTAGAATAGGGAATATGGAAGCTAGACTGCCAATAGGTCTTCAAGATCTAGATGGCACTGGCATATTAGGAAGTGACATAATGCGAAAACTCGGTCTCATTATTGATCTACCAAATTGACGAGTCCGACGGGCAGAATTTGACAGAGCAGATGCTGCTGTGGTAATTCCCAGTGGACACCGCCTAGGTGCAATCAAGGCAAGTGAAAGTTTAAAAACACCTAACTGGGATGAAGACATCCAAGAAGCAATTAAAGATCAGCTGGCAGTGTTTGCCACACACAAGCAAAGTTGTGGAAAAACCGGTGAAGTTGTGGAAGTTCCTGGTCCGGATCCAAAACCGCTAAGACAATATCGCTACCCTTCAGAAGCAGAGAGTGGAATAGAGGAGACTATCAATAACTTAGTCTCCCAGGGAGTTTTAATTAAGACGCAAAGTCCCTGTAATTCGCCCATATGGCCCGTGCTTAAAGCAGACGGAAAAACTTGGAGGTTGACAGTGGACTACCGGGGTGTTAATAAAGTGACCCCGAGGATGGCTCCTATTGTGGCCAAATTTCCAGAAATCATGGCCCAAATTGCTGAAGGTGCAAGATGGTTTTCAGTCACTGATATAAGTAACGCATTCTTCTCGATACCAATTGCCCCCTTTGCTTGGCATAAGTTTGCGTTTACTTTCAAGGACCAACAGTATACTTTTACAAGATTACCACAAGGTTTCCACAACTCGCCAACGATATGTCACAGAATCATTCGGAAGGTCCTGAAAGATCTGCCAAGTGCCAAGCATATTATGTCATATGTTGATGACATATTAATTGCTACGGAAGACCGGAAGTCTCATTTGAAGGTATTAGAAGAGGTATTAGCTGCCTTACGAAAAGCAGGTTTCTTAATTAACCCAGAAAAGGCACAGCTTGTGAAGAAGGAAGTAAATTATCTAGGTGTACAGCTTGGACAAGCTGGAAGAAAACCAGACCAAGCAAGAGTGGAGCTGATCTCTAAGCTACCAGCGCCCACCAACGTACACAGCCTCCGGACCTTTTTAGGTCTAGTTGGTTTCTCTCGAGATTTCATCGAGGAGTTCGGCAAAAACGCCCGACCACTCCACAAACTGTTAAATAAAAGGCAAGAGCGGGAATGGGGCGAAGAGCAAAAGCAAGCTTTTCAATACCTCCGAACAGCTTTAATGAAAGCACCGGCACTAGCCTATCCGAATCCAGATAAGGAGTATCATCTATCCCTAACTGCAGGCAAGGCGGCGATTGGAGCGGTTCTGTTACAAGAACAGGGTACCTCGTGAAAGCCGGTAGCCTATGGCTCTAAAACTCTGTCCGGCTGCGAAAGACAATATTCAGCATGTGAAAAAGAAGTATTGGCTCTAACGTGGGCGCTGATCCATTGGGAGTACCTAATTGGAAAGGCACCCATCATTTTGAAAACCAATCATACCCCCGTACGATACATCAATTCCCTCCAAGCTAACAATGGCCAAGTGAGTCATCCAAGGCTAGCGAAATGGACGCTAACCTTGATGAACCATGACATCAAAGTTGAGCCAACAAAGAACTCGCCAATGGTTCCCGCAGTCCATGCAACTCCAATAGATCCTGGACAAGATCATCAGTGGCCACTTCCAGAATCTGGAAAATCAAAGGTCAAGTCACCGTTTGACCTCCTAACTAAATATGAAGATGTGAAGAACAATGCCACACAAATATATGTGGTTGATGGTAGCTGTTATCGACATGAGGGCAGTGTAGTCACTGGTGCAGCAGCTCTCCAAGCGTCTACAGGAAAAAAGATTCAAAAACCTGTGAATATTCCCTCAGCGCAAACAAATAGTCCAAATTTGCAAGAAAATCCACATAAAAAAAACTAGATGGTCCAAATTATTTGGAAACATCGTTGGAAACGTAGGTTATATTAGTGTTACATCTCTACTAACCAATCCCTTAGGTTTGATCATCATTTATATCACCATATTGACCATTTATGTAATAGCTTTGTCCTGTTATTTCTGTTGTCCACCAAGAAAATTGTCTGAGAAGGTCTGCATTCGAATCTGCCTAAATTAATGTAATAAATATCTTCGTTTTCCTTTCGATCTTTATCAAGGAGGGGAAATGTAAGGCAGAAATGCTGAATAGAGGAAGATCTGAGTAAATTTTAAGGCCTACCACCTGTAATGAATATAAGTGATGTAATGCTGTGGAAAATTGTAAATTGTAAGAAAATGTTTGTAAGACCATTAATAATGGAGAAGTTGTTTAAAATGTAGTTTTCCAAAATGGAGTCCAAAACTCCATTTTGTACCTAGAACTTTGCAGATTTGTTTTTACAGTTGGGTATGGCATAGAATGTGCAGGTAGAATATTTAAGTTCGAAACCTGAGCTACCTGTCAGTTAAATTTGCATAAATATGAATATGCATGAGCATTTCTATCAGCCAATCAATTCATACCACGCTGAAAAAGCATCCTTGCCATATCCAATCAATTTAAAACATCTAGGTAATGAATATGTATAAAACCACCCTATATAAGTTTGGACCGAACGTCAGTTCGTGCTGGTTCCCGGATATAACTGGGGCCTGCAGCGTCGTGGGTTCGTCGGGTTAGTAGAGCTTCCTAGCCTGGGCTCTTTTCCAGAAAGAATACCTTAATGGTATTTGTCATATACAGGATCTGTTAGTATCTTAATGGTACTAGGTACCCTTGTGGTACCGAACATCTTTATGGTGTTCTAGTTTTCTTCATTGGGTTATATGACGGAAGGTCATTTTCCCACTTTAGTTAGTGTAGTTTAGTTCTTAGAATAGGATAGATCTCCCATGTGTCATCAACAGGTGCGTCGGTCAACGTAAGGTCGGCCGTCATCGTGTTTGTTCGACGGGTGCGTCGGAGAGTGTAGGGTTTTATTTTAGGATTAGGATAAGTTAGGTACAGGGTCCACCATCGCCGGTTCGAGACGCTACCGAAGAGCGTGAAAAGGGCTGACGAGAGAACGATCCGTGGAAGACGAATCGCCGGTCGTCGTTCCCAATTCCTGCCTTCGTGAAACTATCTTGCCTCAAATCGCCCGACGAGGGATCGCCTGGTTGTTCCTCGCCCGAGGCTCCAAAACAGCCAAAGGCTTGAGGTCACCAGCTTCCGCGGCTCCACTATCGTCAAAGACTCTGGTAATATTTAAGGATTTAAGGGGACTTCCCCTTCTTATCCTTTAGGTTATTGTATAACGGGGACTGCCCCCGGGTTATTGTTAAACCGAGATATTGTGTGTGTTAAATTTTTACCTTGTTAAACAATATAGTCCTGTTGTTATAAAATCTATACATGGACTTATGTTTTCATTCATTGCGGTTTTGCACTTTAAACGGTAAATAGATACGGATAGAGGTCCAACCTGTTTTACCATCCCTAGAGGATTGGGAAGTGCCGAGCATTTCTTTGAGCATTGCCCTCTTACACCTTTGGTATCCTTAATCTGTTGATACTTATTAAAAGTATTCACGTAACAGAGTTTGGCGACCGCGGCAGGACCTCTCTAAAGTGCAATTAATTGGATTTTTACACAATATCTCGAGTTAACAAAGGGTTTCCCTGGGTGAATACTGTTAACGTTGTGGGTTTCGGTAGATAAAAACAGCTAGGAGGGGATAGGTATCCCTGGACCGTGGATTGGCCACCCATAGTTTGGGGTCCCCAGGAACCTCCAAACTGCCCAACGTCTTTCTTAATCCTGACTGAAAACGGTCCACCCTTATTTTGGTCCCTGTGCCTTTAAGAGGCCTAGCATAGTAAGTTAAAGCCTAGAATTAAGTAGGTAGTCTCAGTTAGAGCTGCTAAGTTTGAACTGAGATAGGTTTAGGTTAGGTTAAATAAGGTCAGTGTCTCGAAATAAGTCTCAGTTCGGACTAGGAGTAGTCCGAGGCAAGCAATTCGAGCCTGACAGTAAGACTCTGCCTAAGGCTTAGTCCTTCTGGGTGGTTCGACTCTGAGGAGTTTGAGCCAGGGGTCCGGAACTCTCTGTGCATTTTCAGAGAGCCCCTCTTGGTTACCTGGTCCAAGAGCCCGTTGTTCCATAACAGAAGTAGTTCGAATTTGAGAGGTATCGAACTAAGAGGTTTGGACTAACAAGCCAGAAACCTCATTTTAAACCCCTCATAAAAGTTTTCCTTTGAGGGTTCCGAACGTTCGCAGTTCCGCCAGTTTGGGTTGGCGTGGAACGTTCGGGGTAATTTAAATAGGTTAACATTTGCATAGGGTGATTTGCATATTGGAACATTGCCTAGCACGGAACGTTCATTGGCGTTGCTTGGCAACCGCTGCTTACTGTGTGCAGCGCAGCTTACTGTGCAGGGTTCCAAGGCGTACCAAACCCAAACTGCACAGTTATTTTTGATAGTTTTAAGGTAAATTCTGTGGGACAGTGAGGCTTGATCAACCTACTGTACCCAATAACCCCATTATTTATCAGGTTTCATCCACCAACTTTGTGAGTTGGTGAGTAGCTCACAGAGTCTAGCCCGACGTGATGGCGACCAAAGTATTTGGACTTGAAGGCTGTCGATCCCTGGAGCAGTCTAATGAATGTTATCTTGAGTCAGATATTAATGAATATGTAAAGAATGTAAATGTTTGGGATGTTACTGTATTAACTGGTGTTAAAAGCCTAGATAATTTTAAGGTTATGTGGAAAAAGTACATAACTAGTAAACCAAAACCTAACAAAAAGACAAAGAAAAAAGCTCTCATTCACGGTCTGGCTGTGATAACCAAATCCCTGAATGAGGAGGTACAGAGCTTAGGAAAACAATTTAAGGATGCTCAAGAAGTAAGGTTGTTACAGGATGCAACCATTGAAAATTTAAAATCTGAATTGGCTAAAAGAGAAAAGAAATATGAATTGATTTGTACGCAAAAGGATGCTTTAACTCAGCAAATGGAAGAAGTCATGGGTAGATGTCAGTATCTAGAGAATGAATTATCCAATAATGCAGTCAAGTTTAATGACTCGAAGGCAACTATCAGACACCTCTTAGATGATAAGAGGCAACAGGTTTCTGTATCGGCGGACCACACCAAATGTCAGGAAAAGATTGTGGAACTGGAACAAAAATTGGGTCTGGCAAGAGGATTTGTCTCTGCCATAAACGAAGGAATAGAGAAGGACATTTATGAAAACACCCTTCTAACCAAACAGTTAGTAGAAGGTATGATGGAACCTATAATTACCACCGAAGTGTTCCACCCTGGAGATCCAACTCCAGTGGTGAAATATGAGAGGAGGATCTTATCACCGGAACAAGCGAGAGCCGTAGGGCAAAATTTGGGACCTTGTAGAAGATCCAATGCGCTTAATTGGATGGCAAAGCTGGCCAGAACCAATTTGACTAGTGATGATATTCTGGTGGTCTTAAGAGAATGCTTACTACCTAAAGATTTCATTGCATTCCCTGCAGACCTTGCCACTACCATCAATCCCGACTTCAACCTGATGTTTAAAGCTATTTATAATGTATTTTACCCGAATGATGATATTCGAGGTACATATTACACAGATAAACAGCTTGAAGGAGAAAGGCCCGAACTATACTTCATCCGAAAAGAATTGCTACAAAGATTGGCAGGCCTAGCCACAGGAACAAATGGGGAAACAGTCCACGACACTCCTGAATTTAGAAGATGTCTGTTTAAAGGGCTCATTCCATCCATCAAAGCATCATTGAGTGGTCTAGATATCGACAGAGTGTCGTTGGATATTATGAAGAATAGAGTCAGGGAAGTGTTTGAATGGCAAGTGCAAGCCGGATTGATAAAAATTACCATGCCTCACAAGAAGATATCCGAGGTAAAGGATGTGAGAACTCAGGGAATGGGTAGAAGAAGACCACCTCCAGTTCCGAGAAAAGATCAGAGAAATAATATATACAAACAAAATAATGATAAAGAATCTTTACCTTTCCAGCCGACCAAGATGTTTAAAGGTAAAAGAGAAGATCTAGTTACCACTAGGCAGATCCTCGCTAATAGACAAGCTAGATACCTCCCATGGCCTAAGGTACGGGAGATGGAGATGGATGAGATATTTATTGAATTGGCACGAATGGAGACAAATGTTTCCCCAATGATATCCCAGGGACAAAACCCTCCGATATCAGCCATTGATACTTCTCAATATTGAAGAAGCCTGAATCGGCCTCAGCCCCTAGAAAATCTTACTAAAATTAGTTATGATGTATTTGGAAGACCACAATTTCAGTGGAATTAGAAGGCCGATTTGGAAAAGTAATACAAAGAATGTTGGTGGACACAGGGGCATCCACTAGCATAATCTGTACACAAGCATCTCCAACAGTAAGACAATCTAAGTTTACCTTCTTTAAGATATTGCAATCCTATAATGGAAAAAAATCAAAAGTGCCCTTTGCCAGTGATATTACTTGTAGAATAGGGAATATGGAAGCTAGACTGCCAATAGGTCTTCAAGATCTAGATGGCACTGGCATATTAGGAAGTGACATAATGCGAAAACTCGGTCTCATTATTGATCTACCAAATTGACGAGTCCGACGGGCAGAATTTGACAGAGCAGATGCTGCTGTGGTAATTCCCAGTGGACACCGCCTAGGTGCAATCAAGGCAAGTGAAAGTTTAAAAACACCTAACTGGGATGAAGACATCCAAGAAGCAATTAAAGATCAGCTGGCAGTGTTTGCCACACACAAGCAAAGTTGTGGAAAAACCGGTGAAGTTGTGGAAGTTCCTGGTCCGGATCCAAAACCGCTAAGACAATATCGCTACCCTTCAGAAGCAGAGAGTGGAATAGAGGAGACTATCAATAACTTAGTCTCCCAGGGAGTTTTAATTAAGACGCAAAGTCCCTGTAATTCGCCCATATGGCCCGTGCTTAAAGCAGACGGAAAAACTTGGAGGTTGACAGTGGACTACCGGGGTGTTAATAAAGTGACCCCGAGGATGGCTCCTATTGTGGCCAAATTTCCAGAAATCATGGCCCAAATTGCTGAAGGTGCAAGATGGTTTTCAGTCATTGATATAAGTAACGCATTCTTCTCGATACCAATTGCCCCCTTTGCTTGGCATAAGTTTGCGTTTACTTTCAAGGACCAACAGTATACTTTTACAAGATTACCACAAGGTTTCCACAACTCGCCAACGATATGTCACAGAATCATTCGGAAGGTCCTGAAAGATCTGCCAAGTGCCAAGCATATTATGTCATATGTTGATGACATATTAATTGCTACGGAAGACCGGAAGTCTCATTTGAAGGTATTAGAAGAGGTATTAGCTGCCTTACGAAAAGCAGGTTTCTTAATTAACCCAGAAAAGGCACAGCTTGTGAAGAAGGAAGTAAATTATCTAGGTGTACAGCTTGGACAAGCTGGAAGAAAACCAGACCAAGCAAGAGTGGAGCTGATCTCTAAGCTACCAGCGCCCACCAACGTACACAGCCTCCGGACCTTTTTAGGTCTAGTTGGTTTCTCTCGAGATTTCATCGAGGAGTTCGGCAAAAACGCCCGACCACTCCACAAACTGTTAAATAAAAGGCAAGAGCGGGAATGGGGCGAAGAGCAAAAGCAAGCTTTTCAATACCTCCGAACAGCTTTAATGAAAGCACCGGCACTAGCCTATCCGAATCCAGATAAGGAGTATCATCTATCCCTAACTGCAGGCAAGGCGGCGATTGGAGCGGTTCTGTTACAAGAACAGGGTACCTCGTGAAAGCCGGTAGCCTATGGCTCTAAAACTCTGTCCGGCTGCGAAAGACAATATTCAGCATGTGAAAAAGAAGTATTGGCTCTAACGTGGGCGCTGATCCATTGGGAGTACCTAATTGGAAAGGCACCCATCATTTTGAAAACCAATCATACCCCCGTACGATACATCATTTCCGGCCAAGCTAACAATGGCCAAGTGAGTCATCCAAGGCTAGCGAAATGGACGCTAACCTTGATGAACCATGACATCAAAGTTGAGCCAACAAAGAACTCGCCAATGGTTCCCGCAGTCCATGCAACTCCAATAGATCCTGGACAAGATCATCAGTGGCCACTTCCAGAATCTGGAAAATCAAAGGTCAAGTCACCGTTTGACCTCCTAACTAAATATGAAGATGTGAAGAACAATGCCACACAAATATATGTGGTTGATGGTAGCTGTTATCGACATGAGGGCAGTGTAGTCACTGGTGCAGCAGCTCTCCAAGCGTCTACAGGAAAAAAGATTCAAAAACCTGTGAATATTCCCTCAGCGCAAACAAATAGTCCAAATTTGCAAGAAAATCCACATAAAAAAAACTAGATGGTCCAAATTATTTGGAAACATCGTTGGAAACGTAGGTTATATTAGTGTTACATCTCTACTAACCAATCCCTTAGGTTTGATCATCATTTATATCACCATATTGACCATTTATGTAATAGCTTTGTCCTGTTATTTCTGTTGTCCACCAAGAAAATTGTCTGAGAAGGTCTGCATTCGAATCTGCCTAAATTAATGTAATAAATATCTTCGTTTTCCTTTCGATCTTTATCAAGGAGGGGAAATGTAAGGCAGAAATGCTGAATAGAGGAAGATCTGAGTAAATTTTAAGGCCTACCACCTGTAATGAATATAAGTGTTGTAATGCTGTGGAAAATTGTAAATTGTAAGAAAATGTTTGTAAGACCATTAATAATGGAGAAGTTGTTTAAAATGTAGTTTTCCAAAATGGAGTCCAAAACTCCATTTTGTACCTAGAACTTTGCAGATTTGTTTTTACAGTTGGGTATGGCATAGAATGTGCAGGTAGAATATTTAAGTTCGAAACCTGAGCTACCTGTCAGTTAAATTTGCATAAATATGAATATGCATGAGCATTTCTATCAGCCAATCAATTCATACCACGCTGAAAAAGCATCCTTGCCATATCCAATCAATTTAAAACATCTAGGTAATGAATATGTATAAAACCACCCTATATAAGTTTGGACCGAACGTCAGTTCGTGCTGGTTCCCGGATATAGCTGGGGCCTGCAGCGTCGTGGGTTCGTCGGGTTAGTAGAGCATCCTAGCCTGGGCTCTTTTCCAGAAAGAATACCTTAATGGTATTTGTCATATACAGGATCTGTTAGTATCTTAATGGTACTAGGTACCCTTGTGGTACCGAACATCTTTATGATGTTCTAGTTTTCTTCATTGGGTTATATGACGGAAGGTCATTTTCCCACTTTAGTTAGTGTAGTTTAGTTCTTAGAATAGGATAGATCTCCCATGTGTCATCAACAGGTGCGTCGGTCAACGTAAGGTCGGCCGTCATCGTGTTTGTTCGACGGGTGCATCGGAGAGTGTAGGGTTTTATTTTAGGATTAGGATAAGTTAGGTACAGGGTCCACCATCGCCGGTTCGAGACGCTACCGAAGAGCGTGAAAAGGGCTGACGAGAGAACGATCCGTGGAAGACGAATCGCCGGTCGTCGTTCCCAATTCCTGCCTTCGTGAAACTATCTTGCCTCAAATCGCCCGACGAGGGATCGCCTGGTTGTTCCTCGCCCGAGGCTCCAAAACAGCCAAAGGCTTGAGGTCACCAGCTTCCGCGGCTCCACTATCGTCAAAGACTCTGGTAATATTTAAGGATTTAAGGGGACTTCCCCTTCTTATCCTTTAGGTTATTGTATAACGGGGACTGCCCCCGGGTTATTGTTAAACCGAGATATTGTGTGTGTTAAATTTTTACCTTGTTAAACAATATAGTCCTGTTGTTATAAAATCTATACATGGACTTATGTTTTCATTCATTGCGGTTTTGCACTTTAAACGGTAAATAGATACGGATAGAGGTCCAACCTGTTTTACCATCCCTAGAGGATTGGGAAGTGCCGAGCATTTCTTTGAGCATTGCCCTCTTACACCTTTGGTATCCTTAATCTGTTGGTACTTATTAAAAGTATTCACGTAACAGAGTTTGGCGACCGCGGCAGGACCTCTCTAAAGTGCAATTAATTGGATTTTTACACAATATCTCGAGTTAACAAAGGGTTTCCCTGGGTGAGTACTGTTAACGTTGTGGGTTTCGGTAGATAAAAACAGCTAGGAGGGGATAGGTATCCCTGGACCGTGGATTGGCCACCCATAGTTTGGGGTCCCCAGGAACCTCCAAACTGCCCAACGTCTTTCTTAATCCTGACTGAAAACGGTCCACCCTTATTTTGGTCCCTGTGCCTTTAAGAGGCCTTGCATAGTAAGTTAAAGCCTAGAATTAAGTAGGTAGTCTCAGTTAGAGCTGCTAAGTTTGAACTGAGATAGGTTTAGGTTAGGTTAAATAAGGTCAGTGTCTCGAAATAAGTCTCAGTTCGGACTAGGAGTAGTCCGAGGCAAGCAATTCGAGCCTGACAGTAAGACTCTGCCTAAGGCTTAGTCCTTCTGGGTGGTTCGACTCTGAGGAGTTCGAGCCAGGGGTCCGGAACTCTCTGTGCATTTTCAGAGAGCCCCTCTTGGTTACCTGGTCCAAGAGCCCGTTGTTCCATAACAGAAGTAGTTCGAATTTGAGAGGTATCGAACTAAGAGGTTTGGACTAACAAGCCAGAAACCTCATTTTAAACCCCTCATAAAAGTTTTCCTTTGAGGGTTCCGAACGTTCGCAGTTCCGCCAGTTTGGGTTGGCGTGGAACGTTCGGGGTAATTTAAATAGGTTAACATTTGCATAGGGTGATTTGCATATTGGAACGTTGCCTAGCACGGAACGTTCATTGGCGTTGCTTGGCAACCGCTGCTTACTGTGTGCAGCGCAGCTTACTGTGCAGGGTTCCAAGGCGTACCAAACCCAAACTGCACAGTTATTTTTGATAGTTTTAAGGTAAATTCTGTGGGACAGTGAGGCTTGATCAACCTACTGTACCCAATAACCCCATTATTTATCAGGTTTCATCCACCAACTTTGTGAGTTGGTGAGTAGCTCACAGAGTCTAGCCCGACGTGATGGCGACCAAAGTATTTGGACTTGAAGGCTGTCGATCCCTGGAGCAGTCTAATGAATGTTATCTTGAGTCAGATATTAATGAATATGTAAATAATGTAAATGTTTGGGATGTTACTGTATTAACTGGTGTTAAAAGCCTAGATAATTTTAAGGTTATGTGGAAAAAGTACATAACTAGTAAACCAAAACCTAACAAAAAGACAAAGAAAAAAGCTCTCATTCACGGTCTGGCTGTGATAACCAAATCCCTGAATGAGGAGGTACAGAGCTTAGGAAAACAATTTAAGGATGCTCAAGAAGTAAGGTTGTTACAGGATGCAACCATTGAAAATTTAAAATCTGAATTGGCTAAAAGAGAAAAGAAATATGAATTGATTTGTACGCAAAAGGATGCTTTAACTCGGCAAATGGAAGAAGTCATGGGTAGATGTCAGTATCTAGAGAATGAATTATCCAATAATGCAGTCAAGTTTAATGACTCGAAGGCAACTATCAGACACCTCTTAGATGATAAGAGGCAACAGGTTTCTGTATCGGCGGACCACACCAAATGTCAGGAAAAGATTGTGGAACTGGAACAAAAATTGGGTCTGGCAAGAGGATTTGTCTCTGCCATAAACGAAGGAATAGAGAAGGACATTTATGAAAACACCCTTCTAACCAAACAGTTAGTAGAAGGTATGATGGAACCTATAATTACCACCGAAGTGTTCCACCCTGGAGATCCAACTCCAGTGGTGAAATATGAGAGGAGGATCTTATCACCGGAACAAGCGAGAGCCGTAGGGCAAAATTTGGGACCTTGTAGAAGATCCAATGCGCTTAATTGGATGGCAAAGCTGGCCAGAACCAATTTGACTAGTGATGATATTCTGGTGGTCTTAAGAGAATGCTTACTACCTAAAGATTTCATTGCATTCCCTGCAGACCTTGCCACTACCATCAATCCCGACTTCAACCTGATGTTTAAAGCTATTTATAATGTATTTTACCCGAATGATGATATTCGAGGTACATATTACACAGATAAACAGCTTGAAGGAGAAAGGCCCGAACTATACTTCATCCGAAAAGAATTGCTACAAAGATTGGCAGGCCTAGCCACAGGAACAAATGGGGAAACAGTCCACGACACTCCTGAATTTAGAAGATGTCTGTTTAAAGGGCTCATTCCATCCATCAAAGCATCATTGAGTGGTCTAGATATCGACAGAGTGTCGTTGGATATTATGAAGAATAGAGTCAGGGAAGTGTTTGAATGGCAAGTGCAAGCCGGATTGATAAAAATTACCATGCCTCACAAGAAGATATCCGAGGTAAAGGATGTGAGAACTCAGGGAATGGGTAGAAGAAGACCACCTCCAGTTCCGAGAAAAGATCAGAGAAATAATATATACAAACAAAATAATGATAAAGAATCTTTACCTTTCCAGCCGACCAAGATGTTTAAAGGTAAAAGAGAAGATCTAGTTACCACTAGGCAGATCCTCGCTAATAGACAAGCTAGATACCTCCCATGGCCTAAGGTACGGGAGATGGAGATGGATGAGATATTTATTGAATTGGCACGAATGGAGACAAATGTTTCCCCAATGATATCCCAGGGACAAAACCCTCCGATATCAGCCATTGATACTTCTCAATATTGAAGAAGCCTGAATCGGCCTCAGCCCCTAGAAAATCTTACTAAAATTAGTTATGATGTATTTGGAAGACCACAATTTCAGTGGAATTAGAAGGCCGATTTGGAAAAGTAATACAAAGAATGTTGGTGGACACAGGGGCATCCACTAGCATAATCTGTACACAAGCATCTCCAACAGTAAGACAATCTAAGTTTACCTTCTTTAAGATATTGCAATCCTATAATGGAAAAAAATCAAAAGTGCCCTTTGCCAGTGATATTACTTGTAGAATAGGGAATATGGAAGCTAGACTGCCAATAGGTCTTCAAGATCTAGATGGCACTGGCATATTAGGAAGTGACATAATGCGAAAACTCGGTCTCATTATTGATCTACCAAATTGACGAGTCCGACGGGCAGAATTTGACAGAGCAGATGCTGCTGTGGTAATTCCCAGTGGACACCGCCTAGGTGCAATCAAGGCAAGTGAAAGTTTAAAAACACCTAACTGGGATGAAGACATCCAAGAAGCAATTAAAGATCAGCTGGCAGTGTTTGCCACACACAAGCAAAGTTGTGGAAAAACCGGTGAAGTTGTGGAAGTTCCTGGTCCGGATCCAAAACCGCTAAGACAATATCGCTACCCTTCAGAAGCAGAGAGTGGAATAGAGGAGACTATCAATAACTTAGTCTCCCAGGGAGTTTTAATTAAGACGCAAAGTCCCTGTAATTCGCCCATATGGCCCGTGCTTAAAGCAGACGGAAAAACTTGGAGGTTGACAGTGGACTACCGGGGTGTTAATAAAGTGACCCCGAGGATGGCTCCTATTGTGGCCAAATTTCCAGAAATCATGGCCCAAATTGCTGAAGGTGCAAGATGGTTTTCAGTCATTGATATAAGTAACGCATTCTTCTCGATACCAATTGTCCCCTTTGCTTGGCATAAGTTTGCGTTTACTTTCAAGGACCAACAGTATACTTTTACAAGATTACCACAAGGTTTCCACAACTCGCCAACGATATGTCACAGAATCATTCGGAAGGTCCTGAAAGATCTGCCAAGTGCCAAGCATATTATGCCATATGTTGATGACATATTAATTGCTACGGAAGACCGGAAGTCTCATTTGAAGGTATTAGAAGAGGTATTAGCTGCCTTACGAAAAGCAGGTTTCTTAATTAACCCAGAAAAGGCACAGCTTGTGAAGAAGGAAGTAAATTATCTAGGTGTACAGCTTGGACAAGCTGGAAGAAAACCAGACCAAGCAAGAGTGGAGCTGATCTCTAAGCTACCAGCGCCCACCAACGTACACAGCCTCCGGACCTTTTTAGGTCTAGTTGGTTTCTCTCGAGATTTCATCGAGGAGTTCGGCAAAAACGCCCGACCACTCCACAAACTGTTAAATAAAAGGCAAGAGCGGGAATGGGGCGAAGAGCAAAAGCAAGCTTTTCAATACCTCCGAACAGCTTTAATGAAAGCACCGGCACTAGCCTATCCGAATCCAGATAAGGAGTATCATCTATCCCTAACTGCAGGCAAGGCGGCGATTGGAGCGGTTCTGTTACAAGAACAGGGTACCTCGTGAAAGCCGGTAGCCTATGGCTCTAAAACTCTGTCCGGCTGCGAAAGACAATATTCAGCATGTGAAAAAGAAGTATTGGCTCTAACGTGGGCGCTGATCCATTGGGAGTACCTAATTGGAAAGGCACCCATCATTTTGAAAACCAATCATACCCCCGTACGATACATCAATTCCCTCCAAGCTAACAATGGCCAAGTGAGTCATCCAAGGCTAGCGAAATGGACGCTAACCTTGATGAACCATGACATCAAAGTTGAGCCAACAAAGAACTCGCCAATGGTTCCCGCAGTCCATGCAACTCCAATAGATCCTGGACAAGATCATCAGTGGCCACTTCCAGAATCTGGAAAATCAAAGGTCAAGTCACCGTTTGACCTCCTAACTAAATATGAAGATGTAAAGAACAATGCCACACAAATATATGTGGTTGATGGTAGCTGTTATCGACATGAGGGCAGTGTAGTCACTGGTGCAGCAGCTCTCCAAGCGTCTACAGGAAAAAAGATTCAAAAACCTGTGAATATTCCCTCAGCGCAAACAAATAGTCCAAATTTGCAAGAAAATCCACATAAAAAAAACTAGATGGTCCAAATTATTTGGAAACATCGTTGGAAACGTAGGTTATATTAGTGTTACATCTCTACTAACCAATCCCTTAGGTTTGATCATCATTTATATCACCATATTGACCATTTATGTAATAGCTTGGTCCTGTTATTTCTGTTGTCCACCAAGAAAATTGTCTGAGAAGGTCTGCATTCGAATCTGCCTAAATTAATGTAATAAATATCTTCGTTTTCCTTTCGATCTTTATCAAGGAGGGGAAATGTAAGGCAGAAATGCTGAATAGAGGAAGATCTGAGTAAATTTTAAGGCCTACCACCTGTAATGAATATAAGTGATGTAATGCTGTGGAAAATTGTAAATTGTAAGAAAATGTTTGTAAGACCATTAATAATGGAGAAGTTGTTTAAAATGTAGTTTTCCAAAATGGAGTCCAAAACTCCATTTTGTACCTAGAACTTTGCAGATTTGTTTTTACAGTTGGGTATGGCATAGAATGTGCAGGTAGAATATTTAAGTTCGAAACCTGAGCTACCTGTCAGTTAAATTTGCATAAATATGAATATGCATGAGCATTTCTATCAGCCAATCAATTCATACCACGCTGAAAAAGCATCCTTGCCATATCCAATCAATTTAAAACATCTAGGTAATGAATATGTATAAAACCACCCTATATAAGTTTGGACCGAACGTCAGTTCGTGCTGGTTCCCGGATATAGCTGGGGCCTGCAGCGTCGTGGGTTCGTCGGGTTAGTAGAGCATCCTAGCCTGGGCTCTTTTCCAGAAAGAATACCTTAATGGTATTTGTCATATACAGGATCTGTTAGTATCTTAATGGTACTAGGTACCCTTGTGGTACCGAACATCTTTATGATGTTCTAGTTTTCTTCATTGGGTTATATGACGGAAGGTCATTTTCCCACTTTAGTTAGTGTAGTTTAGTTCTTAGAATAGGATAGATCTCCCATGTGTCATCAACAGGTGCGTCGGTCAACGTAAGGTCGGCCGTCATCGTGTTTGTTCGACGGGTGCGTCGGAGAGTGTAGGGTTTTATTTTAGGATTAGAATAAGTTAGGTACAGGGTCCACCATCGCCGGTTCGAGACGCTACCGAAGAGCGTGAAAAGGGCTGACGAGAGAACGATCCGTGGAAGACGAATCGCCGGTCGTCGTTCCCAATTCCTGCCTTCGTGAAACTATCTTGCCTCAAATCGCCCGACGAGGGATCGCCTGGTTGTTCCTCGCCCGAGGCTCCAAAACAGCCAAAGGCTTGAGGTCACCAGCTTCCGCGGCTCCACTATCGTCAAAGACTCTGGTAATATTTAAGGATTTAAGGGGACTTCCCCTTCTTATCCTTTAGGTTATTGTATAACGGGGACTGCCCCCGGGTTATTGTTAAACCGAGATATTGTGTGTGTTAAATTTTTACCTTGTTAAACAATATAGTCCTGTTGTTATAAAATCTATACATGGACTTATGTTTTCATTCATTGCGGTTTTGCACTTTAAACGGTAAATAGATACGGATAGAGGTCCAACCTGTTTTACCATCCCTAGAGGATTGGGAAGTGCCGAGCATTTCTTTGAGCATTGCCCTCTTACACCTTTGGTATCCTTAATCTGTTGGTACTTATTAAAAGTATTCACGTAACAGAGTTTGGCGACCGCGGCAGGACCTCTCTAAAGTGCAATTAATTGGATTTTTACACAATATCTCGAGTTAACAAAGGGTTTCCCTGGGTGAGTACTGTTAACGTTGTGGGTTTCGGTAGATAAAAACAGCTAGGAGGGGATAGGTATCCCTGGACCGTGGATTGGCCACCCATAGTTTGGGGTCCCCAGGAACCTCCAAACTGCCCAACGTCTTTCTTAATCCTGACTGAAAACGGTCCACCCTTATTTTGGTCCCTGTGCCTTTAAGAGGCCTAGCATAGTAAGTTAAAGCCTAGAATTAAGTAGGTAGTCTCAGTTAGAGCTGCTAAGTTTGAACTGAGATAGGTTTAGGTTAGGTTAAATAAGGTCAGTGTCTCGAAATAAGTCTCAGTTCGGACTAGGAGTAGTCCGAGGCAAGCAATTCGAGCCTGACAGTAAGACTCTGCCTAAGGCTTAGTCCTTCTGGGTGGTTCGACTCTGAGGAGTTCGAGCCAGGGGTCCGGAACTCTCTGTGCATTTTCAGAGAGCCCCTCTTGGTTACCTGGTCCAAGAGCCCGTTGTTCCATAACAGAAGTAGTTCGAATTTGAGAGGTATCGAACTAAGAGGTTTGGACTAACAAGCCAGAAACCTCATTTTAAACCCCTCATAAAAGTTTTCCTTTGAGGGTTCCGAACGTTCGCAGTTCCGCCAGTTTGGGTTGGCGTGGAACGTTCGGGGTAATTTAAATAGGTTAACATTTGCATAGGGTGATTTGCATATTGGAACGTTGCCTAGCACGGAACGTTCATTGGCGTTGCTTGGCAACCGCTGCTTACTGTGTGCAGCGCAGCTTACTGTGCAGGGTTCCAAGGCGTACCAAACCCAAACTGCACAGTTATTTTTGATAGTTTTAAGGTAAATTCTGTGGGACAGTGAGGCTTGATCAACCTACTGTACCCAATAACCCCATTATTTATCAGGTTTCATCCACCAACTTTGTGAGTTGGTGAGTAGCTCACAGAGTCTAGCCCGACGTGATGGCGACCAAAGTATTTGGACTTGAAGGCTGTCGATCCCTGGAGCAGTCTAATGAATGTTATCTTGAGTCAGATATTAATGAATATGTAAAGAATGTAAATGTTTGGGATGTTACTGTATTAACTGGTGTTAAAAGCCTAGATAATTTTAAGGTTATGTGGAAAAAGTACATAACTAGTAAACCAAAACCTAACAAAAAGACAAAGAAAAAAGCTCTCATTCACGGTCTGGCTGTGATAACCAAATCCCTGAATGAGGAGGTACAGAGCTTAGGAAAACAATTTAAGGATGCTCAAGAAGTAAGGTTGTTACAGGATGCAACCATTGAAAATTTAAAATCTGAATTGGCTAAAAGAGAAAAGAAATATGAATTGATTTGTACGCAAAAGGATGCTTTAACTCGGCAAATGGAAGAAGTCATGGGTAGATGTCAGTATCTAGAGAATGAATTATCCAATAATGCAGTCAAGTTTAATGACTCGAAGGCAACTATCAGACACCTCTTAGATGATAAGAGGCAACAGGTTTCTGTATCGGCGGACCACACCAAATGTCAGGAAAAGATTGTGGAACTGGAACAAAAATTGGGTCTGGCAAGAGGATTTGTCTCTGCCATAAACGAAGGAATAGAGAAGGACATTTATGAAAACACCCTTCTAACCAAACAGTTAGTAGAAGGTATGATGGAACCTATAATTACCACCGAAGTGTTCCACCCTGGAGATCCAACTCCAGTGGTGAAATATGAGAGGAGGATCTTATCACCGGAACAAGCGAGAGCCGTAGGGCAAAATTTGGGACCTTGTAGAAGATCCAATGCGCTTAATTGGATGGCAAAGCTGGCCAGAACCAATTTGACTAGTGATGATATTCTGGTGGTCTTAAGAGAATGCTTACTACCTAAAGATTTCATTGCATTCCCTGCAGACCTTGCCACTACCATCAATCCCGACTTCAACCTGATGTTTAAAGCTATTTATAATGTATTTTACCCGAATGATGATATTCGAGGTACATATTACACAGATAAACAGCTTGAAGGAGAAAGGCCCGAACTATACTTCATCCGAAAAGAATTGCTACAAAGATTGGCAGGCCTAGCCACAGGAACAAATGGGGAAACAGTCCACGACACTCCTGAATTTAGAAGATGTCTGTTTAAAGGGCTCATTCCATCCATCAAAGCATCATTGAGTGGTCTAGATATCGACAGAGTGTCGTTGGATATTATGAAGAATAGAGTCAGGGAAGTGTTTGAATGGCAAGTGCAAGCCGGATTGATAAAAATTACCATGCCTCACAAGAAGATATCCGAGGTAAAGGATGTGAGAACTCAGGGAATGGGTAGAAGAAGACCACCTCCAGTTCCGAGAAAAGATCAGAGAAATAATATATACAAACAAAATAATGATAAAGAATCTTTACCTTTCCAGCCGACCAAGATGTTTAAAGGTAAAAGAGAAGATCTAGTTACCACTAGGCAGATCCTCGCTAATAGACAAGCTAGATACCTCCCATGGCCTAAGGTACGGGAGATGGAGATGGATGAGATATTTATTGAATTGGCACGAATGGAGACAAATGTTTCCCCAATGATATCCCAGGGACAAAACCCTCCGATATCAGCCATTGATACTTCTCAATATTGAAGAAGCCTGAATCGGCCTCAGCCCCTAGAAAATCTTACTAAAATTAGTTATGATGTATTTGGAAGACCACAATTTCAGTGGAATTAGAAGGCCGATTTGGAAAAGTAATATAAAGAATGTTGGTGGACACAGGGGCATCCACTAGCATAATCTGTACACAAGCATCTCCAACAGTAAGACAATCTAAGTTTACCTTCTTTAAGATATTGCAATCCTATAATGGAAAAAAATCAAAAGTGCCCTTTGCCAGTGATATTACTTGTAGAATAGGGAATATGGAAGCTAGACTGCCAATAGGTCTTCAAGATCTAGATGGCACTGGCATATTAGGAAGTGACATAATGCGAAAACTCGGTCTCATTATTGATCTACCAAATTGACGAGTCCGACGGGCAGAATTTGACAGAGCAGATGCTGCTGTGGTAATTCCCAGTGGACACCGCCTAGGTGCAATCAAGGCAAGTGAAAGTTTAAAAACACCTAACTGGGATGAAGACATCCAAGAAGCAATTAAAGATCAGCTGGCAGTGTTTGCCACACACAAGCAAAGTTGTGGAAAAACCGGTGAAGTTGTGGAAGTTCCTGGTCCGGATCCAAAACCGCTAAGACAATATCGCTACCCTTCAGAAGCAGAGAGTGGAATAGAGGAGACTATCAATAACTTAGTCTCCCAGGGAGTTTTAATTAAGACGCAAAGTCCCTGTAATTCGCCCATATGGCCCGTGCTTAAAGCAGACGGAAAAACTTGGAGGTTGACAGTGGACTACCGGGGTGTTAATAAAGTGACCCCGAGGATGGCTCCTATTGTGGCCAAATTTCCAGAAATCATGGCCCAAATTGCTGAAGGTGCAAGATGGTTTTCAGTCATTGATATAAGTAACGCATTCTTCTCGATACCAATTGCCCCCTTTGCTTGGCATAAGTTTGCGTTTACTTTCAAGGACCAACAGTATACTTTTACAAGATTACCACAAGGTTTCCACAACTCGCCAACGATATGTCACAGAATCATTCGGAAGGTCCTGAAAGATCTGCCAAGTGCCAAGCATATTATGTCATATGTTGATGACATATTAATTGCTACGGAAGACCGGAAGTCTCATTTGAAGGTATTAGAAGAGGTATTAGCTGCCTTACGAAAAGCAGGTTTCTTAATTAACCCAGAAAAGGCACAGCTTGTGAAGAAGGAAGTAAATTATCTAGGTGTACAGCTTGGACAAGCTGGAAGAAAACCAGACCAAGCAAGAGTGGAGCTGATCTCTAAGCTACCAGCGCCCACCAACGTACACAGCCTCCGGACCTTTTTAGGTCTAGTTGGTTTCTCTCGAGATTTCATCGAGGAGTTCGGCAAAAACGCCCGACCACTCCACAAACTGTTAAATAAAAGGCAAGAGCGGGAATGGGGCGAAGAGCAAAAGCAAGCTTTTCAATACCTCCGAACAGCTTTAATGAAAGCACCGGCACTAGCCTATCCGAATCCAGATAAGGAGTATCATCTATCCCTAACTGCAGGCAAGGCGGCGATTGGAGCGGTTCTGTTACAAGAACAGGGTACCTCGTGAAAGCCGGTAGCCTATGGCTCTAAAACTCTGTCCGGCTGCAAAAGACAATATTCAGCATGTGAAAAAGAAGTATTGGCTCTAACGTGGGCGCTGATCCATTGGGAGTACCTAATTGGAAAGGCACCCATCATTTTGAAAACCAATCATACCCCCGTACGATACATCATTTCCGGCCAAGCTAACAATGGCCAAGTGAGTCATCCAAGGCTAGCGAAATGGACGCTAACCTTGATGAACCATGACATCAAAGTTGAGCCAACAAAGAACTCGCCAATGGTTCCCGCAGTCCATGCAACTCCAATAGATCCTGGACAAGATCATCAGTGGCCACTTCCAGAATCTGGAAAATCAAAGGTCAAGTCACCGTTTGACCTCCTAACTAAATATGAAGATGTGAAGAACAATGCCACACAAATATATGTGGTTGATGGTAGCTGTTATCGACATGAGGGCAGTGTAGTCACTGGTGCAGCAGCTCTCCAAGCGTCTACAGGAAAAAAGATTCAAAAACCTGTGAATATTCCCTCAGCGCAAACAAATAGTCCAAATTTGCAAGAAAATCCACATAAAAAAAACTAGATGGTCCAAATTATTTGGAAACATCGTTGGAAACGTAGGTTATATTAGTGTTACATCTCTACTAACCAATCCCTTAGGTTTGATCATCATTTATATCACCATATTGACCATTTATGTAATAGCTTTGTCCTGTTATTTCTGTTGTCCACCAAGAAAATTGTCTGAGAAGGTCTGCATTCGAATCTGCCTAAATTAATGTAATAAATATCTTCGTTTTCCTTTCGATCTTTATCAAGGAGGGGAAATGTAAGGCAGAAATGCTGAATAGAGGAAGATCTGAGTAAATTTTAAGGCCTACCACCTGTAATGAATATAAGTGATGTAATGCTGTGGAAAATTGTAAATTGTAAGAAAATGTTTGTAAGACCATTAATAATGGAGAAGTTGTTTAAAATGTAGTTTTCCAAAATGGAGTCCAAAACTCCATTTTGTACCTAGAACTTTGCAGATTTGTTTTTACAGTTGGGTATGGCATAGAATGTGCAGGTAGAATATTTAAGTTCGAAACCTGATCTACCTGTCAGTTAAATTTGCATAAATATGAATATGCATGAGCATTTCTATCAGCCAATCAATTCATACCACGCTGAAAAAGCATCCTTGCCATATCCAATCAATTTAAAACATCTAGGTAATGAATATGTATAAAACCACCCTATATAAGTTTGGACCGAACGTCAGTTCGTGCTGGTTCCCGGATATAGCTGGGGCCTGCAGCGTCGTGGGTTCGTCGGGTTAGTAGAGCATCCTAGCCTGGGCTCTTTTCCAGAAAGAATACCTTAATGGTATTTGTCATATACAGGATCTGTTAGTATCTTAATGGTACTAGGTACCCTTGTGGTACCGAACATCTTTATGATGTTCTAGTTTTCTTCATTGGGTTATATGACGGAAGGTCATTTTCCCACTTTAGTTAGTGTAGTTTAGTTCTTAGAATAGGATAGATCTCCCATGTGTCATCAACAGGTGCGTCGGTCAACGTAAGGTCGGCCGTCATCGTGTTTGTTCGACGGGTGCGTCGGAGAGTGTAGGGTTTTATTTTAGGATTAGGATAAGTTAGGTACAGGGTCCACCATCGCCGGTTCGAGACGCTACCGAAGAGCGTGAAAAGGGCTGACGAGAGAACGATCCGTGGAAGACGAATCGCCGGTCGTCGTTCCCAATTCCTGCCTTCGTGAAACTATCTTGCCTCAAATCGCCCGACGAGGGATCGCCTGGTTGTTCCTCGCCCGAGGCTCCAAAACAGCCAAAGGCTTGAGGTCACCAGCTTCCGCGGCTCCACTACCGTCAAAGACTCTGGTAATATTTAAGGATTTAAGGGGACTTCCCCTTCTTATCCTTTAGGTTATTGTATAACGGGGACTGCCCCCGGGTTATTGTTAAACCGAGATATTGTGTGTGTTAAATTTTTACCTTGTTAAACAATATAGTCCTGTTGTTATAAAATCTATACATGGACTTATGTTTTCATTCATTGAGGTTTTGCACTTTAAACGGTAAATAGATACGGATAGAGGTCCAACCTGTTTTACCATCCCTAGAGGATTGGGAAGTGCCGAGCACTTCTTTGAGGATTGCCCTCTTACACCTTTGGCATCCTTAATCTGTTGGTACTTATTAAAAGTATTCACGTAACAACTGCAGGGAGTGGTCGTCCATAGGGTGCCAGAACAGCAGCTAGCAGAGTGTATATGAGTGGAGAGCATAACCTAGAACAGTGTTTCTTAAACTGTGTACCACGGTATACGGTGTGTTGTGAGGCTGTCAGAGGTGTGCCATGGAGAACAACAGAGTTCAAAATGGCCGCTCTCAAAGGGGCAGGCGACCTCTTTTTTTTTTTTGCTCAATAACTTCCCCCCCACCTTTTTTCCCCCTCAACAAAAAATCCTTAGTGTTCCTCATAAAAAAAATATTGTTTGTTGTTCCTCGGTCTTAAAAAGTTTAAGAAACACTGACCTAGAAGGTTCAGTCCTGTTGAAGTACTCAGTTACTGCAGCAAGAACATGTTAAGCGTTAACATGAACCTGTGTGATTGTTAAAGGTCATACCAAAACAACTCTTTAGTTCTGCAGAGCTGCTATTATCAATTCTTTCTACTAGCAATAAAAACAAAAGATTTTGTAGTACAGAATTTAATTAATAAAAATCATCATACACTGTTATGCATGCACATAAATACAGCAATGCATATTGGCAGGGACTTAAACATGAATGCAAAATGGCTTCTTATTTTCAAGTCTAGGCTGCTGTTGACCTTCTGAATAGATGTTAAATGAGATTTTAAAAAATGTTGAGGTTAGAATATTAAAATGCATTTAAAAATCAAACACCGCTTTAAAAACACAATACTTTAAAAATTAAAGAACTAGTTAAGGACTGAATGTATCTATTTTAGCAGTGACAGTTTTTGTTATAATCAGTTACATATGTTTGTAGACATTTAATAGATTCATCTTGTATCTTACTAGCCAATGGAAACTGAAGAAAGTGTTTAAATCAGAAGTACAATGTTTTTGTACAGTTACAAATATAATACTTTGCATGTACATAGTGACTTTCATAGTGATTTTAAAAGTTCTTCTTCCTCAGACTCTGTCCCTAAGGAAAGACTGTAGTATTTCTCCATTTTATAAATGGGTGAGTTGTACCGCAGAAGACATATGTGACTTTCCCAAGATAATGGAACAGACAAGACAGTTGGTAGAGCTCGGTAAATAACCCAAGGATTTTCTGTGCCACTTTCTCTTAAAATATTTGTCCTTCTCTTTGAAGCTCTAATATTGGCAGATATCAAGTTGACAGTTATATGTAGTGATAACCCCTGAGTAATATTTGCTTTTAAATTGTAACATGATGCACAGTTATCTAAGTATTATACCAAAATCCTTTATGAGTGTAAAACAGCACTTGTGTAAAACTCAGTTTTTCCTTAAATAAAGAAGTCTTCTTTGTTGCAGAATTCACATCAAACTTTAGTTTTCTGTAACAGAGGGGGAAGTACATAATTATACTGTGCAGAGATTTCTACATAAATAAAAGGTTACGTAAACCAAGCCAAATGTACAATTTACATTTGCCTATTCATTCTATTTTATTATTTAACAGAACTACTTAGGAACCCCAATCAAGGATTGGTATCCCACTGAGCTAAATGCTGCACAGATATGTGGGGCAAAGGTAATCCTTACCCAGAAAGCTTACATTCTATGTACTACTGAATATAGTCCTGTAGAGAAAAAAATATGTTGTCATGTAATTAAAGCTCATATAACATTGCTTATGCACAAGGGGGCAACATTATGGCTACACAGGCAGCCTTAATTTAAGTATTTTCTACCTTTTGAATGTTTGACTTTATGTTATTAACATTCTTTAACTTTTTTTGGTATGTAATATAGGATACCAGAATATACTGTACTAAGGAATCACATAAAATAATAGTTTTTAACGTAGAAAAATATATACAAACTTACCTCCAGAATAAAATACACAGGTCTTTTTACATTCCTCTTCAGTGTCAAAGCGATTAGCATTTCCATCACAACCGCCATACCAAAACTGAGCACAGGCATTGGCTTGCTTATCATAGTACCATTTTATTATATAGACACGGCATGACCCTTGATCTAACCTCAGTTTACATCGGGGAAGCAGGATATTATCTTAAAAAACAAAGGATAAAAAGAGCTCTCAACCTGTGAAAATAATTTACATCTCAATGTTTGTACCTTTTAAACTGTTTTATTGCTGCTTATGTGATAGAACAATTTAAAGTTTCTGTTGAAATTTTTAAAGATTTATTTGAAACCTGGAAGCCTAATTAAATGGGGGCCTTTTCTAGAAACTATTGTATTCCTGTGAGTGAAGGTAAAACACCTTCACACATTATAAAATTATAATTAGAAAGACTGTGCTATAAAATTATCATCTATATGGGCTATTGATAAAAACGTAGGGAAATAGTCTGATAATATTGGAAGCTAATTGTCAGTAGTCAGTCTTACCAGAAATTAAGAGGGAGAAAAGGGTATAAACTACCAAAATTAGGAAGTATGTACCATATTTTAAAATTGGTACTGTGTGAGAGAGCTTCTGGTTCTAAAATCCTTGTTAACTATCTGCAATACATAATCATATTCTTGTAGCGTGGCACTAGAGCCTTTCCATTAGAAACTGTATTCAGTGGTTTTTCTAAGATGTGCACACTTCACTTCTAATGGCATTAGGTGGCAATCAAGTACTGTACATAATAGAAGAGCTCATAAAATAAATCAGAAATAAAAGGACATAGCCGAGGCAGTGTGAGCTATTGGATAGATTAGATGCTCCGAGTATGTGCCTAGCATCTGTGATGGTGTGACGGGACGGACTGCCCCTGCCCTGCGGAGGCAGATCCGCCCCGCACTGACCCAGCGGTTGCGCTCGCGTTCCTGGGAGCAGACCAGGAGGCGCGAGCGGTGTGTGGCCCCTGTACGGCTGCCACTGCTCAGCTGAGCGGGGCAGGAGGAGCCAGCAGGCGGGACGGGGGAGGAGCAGGACGGCATTCCGGCCACGACCAGGGCGGCTAGTGATGTCATGCTGGCGAGGCGCCGGCGTGGCGTTTAAAAAGGGAAGAGCGGGCAGCAGCTGGGGAGAGAAGGAGAGTGGAGGCAGCCTGGCAGCTGGACAGGTCCACGGAGGGAGGCGAGACTAGCCGAGGCTGGGTCAGAGCCAGGAAAGGACTGTGAGGTAGGAAGTAGCCCAGGGCGGGGCTTGGAGCTGGTGAGCCGGTGAGTTTCGGGCACGAGCCCCGCCGGCTGGACAGATTGGGCGAACCTGTCCTTAGGGCCCTGGGCTGGAGCCTGTGAGAGAGGGCAGGCCTGGGCTCCCCTACCCCACATCCCCAGAGTCGGCCGCAGTGTCAAGCACCAGACGCCAGTGCAGGAATTACTGAGCGGGACTAGGAACTAAGACTGGACTAAGGAAGCACGAGGGGGAGGGGGTGGCTAGACCCGTGACTGACCGGGTAGGCGACCGCCCACTCGTACAGATGGGTATATACTGAGGATCTCTGTCTGACAGTGCATGCTGCCAGAACTACGTTCTATTTTTAGCATGCTAGCTTGATGAGAGCTAGTGCAAGTATATCTCCTTGTACTGGGAATCACACCCACCTCTCCAACTGCAGATATCCTTCAGATTCTTTCTGCACCTGGCCTCTGTTCTGGTTTCTAGCATAAGGGAAACAGCAGAACCTGACAGTTGGGGAAGGCAAGGCATGTTGGACAAAGATGCTGGGGAAGCAACAAGACTGGGTCCACTCTAAAATCCTAAAATGGCCCCACCTCCCTGTGATAGCATTACCAAACTTAAGAAATTAGTTAGTCCTGAAGAAGTAATTCTGATTTAGGCTCTCTATTAAAGGTTAATATTTAAGTAATCAAAATGAAAAGTTGGGTATCATGTATAACCTGGTCTGAGTGTAAGCAACACAGAGGCAGCTGATGAAATAGATGATGACAGTATTATGTCCAGCAGTGATAATGAGGATGATGATGGCAGTGAGGATACCCCTACCGCAGGCGAGGAAAAAAAACCCTTGATTTTTGTCTGGCAGTGAAGGGGCATACCAATTCTACCCTAGGGCTGTGAGGGTTAACCCTGTCCACTTAGTTGAGGAGGCCCCATTCCCACAGCTATGCTGGGCATGCTCCAGCTGGAGGCCAGGTATAAAGGCCTGTGGAGCAGCTCAATCTGGGCCGATTGTCGATGAGGAAGGAGGTGCCACAAGAGCTCCTGAAGAGGAACCACAAGTACACCAAAATGCCAACATGAGTCAGCAGGGAACAGCATCAGACGTCCCCAGTCTGGAAAGAGGAGCTGGAGAACACAGCGCCAGAGAGATGGATAGGAAGTAGCCCAGGGCAGGGACTTGTACCCTTGGTGCTCTGTGTGTTTTGGGGAGGATCTTTGCAGAGCCAGTGGTGTATAAACCTACCACCGTCAGGGCCATGGGTTGGAACTCAGTGAAGAGGGCAGAGGACCAGGTCCCTCAATACAACAAGTGGGGGTGTACATCACATTGCTTATTGACTCTGGCCACAGGGTCACACTGCCCTGTGGGAAGAGAGTGTTGCTATTGCTCTGGGCTGCCAGACCATATGGCCTGGGACAGGTGTGGTTTGGTCATGGATTGAGGTAGCCCAGATGAGTTACTGGGATAGTTGGGAGGGGAGGCACAGCTCTCCCCAGCACCAAACTAGTACACATGCAGGGTTGAGTACCACTCGCACAGCCTAAGATACCTGATGCCAGCCTCCCGAGGGGACAGACGTACCAACATCATGACAACAGCCTAGAAGAATTAGGAGATGAAATTGTAAAGAGCAAGATGATTGTGAGAATACCTCTGGTGTTCACTGAGGGCAAAGATGGCTGCTCATCTTCTTCAGACTCCTCTTCATAGCCTTCATAAACTGCCATAGATGATTCTTTGGTCTGAAACAAAAATTTAAGATTCTTTAATTTTAAAATGCTTGTATGTTTAATCATGTCTCTAAAAGGAGGTGGGACTCGTGAAGAATTCATAAGTCACTGTGATTTTTGAGCCTAAGATTCTGATGCGATTCTAGATGGGATTCTGTTTGGAAAATATCAGTGCTGTTTAGGTTAGGGATGAAAGTAACTAGTTAACTCTCTGATAATAAGCATATGCTTATCGGAGAGTCGATTAGTGATTCAACCAGTCGCTTTCTCCTCCCCCCTATTGCCTCTATCAGAGAGAGGCAGCAAGGCAGGGGGAGCAAGAGCAGGAGGTGGCTTAAAAGCCAGTCGCCCCCCCAGCAGCAACTCCACAGGGGGGCAGGGGAGACAGAGGAATAGCAGGGGATCGGGCACGAGCCGGAAATCAGCTGATTCCCAGCTCGCGCCTGATCCCCCTGATGCACTTGTGCTTTTTAAATGTATTAAGAGCCAAGCAGAGCCACAGCAGGGTTAGTTCCCAGGAGAAATTCCATCAAATCAAAATGTATTTTTTTTCGAAAGAACCTGTACTCCTGAAAAAATGAGGAGTGCGGGTTCTTTTGTAAAAGACGTTTTTTTTTCAAAAGAACTGCGTGTAGACTGCGGTTTCACTTTCAAAAAACCCTTTTTCGAAACAGCGATCGGATGCAAATATGCAAATGAAGCACGGGATATTTAAATCTGTGCTTCATTTGCACTTTCAATCGGACTCATTTATATTCCTCTTTCGACAGAGGAATGTAGTCTAGACGAGCCCTTGTTGTAATCAGAAGAAATGCAACGTAGAATCACTAAGCAGAAATGCCCCTTTTTAGAGTTACTTTTCAGAGTATAATTGCCCTTTCAATATCTCATTCTTTATATTGCAGCATACATGTTATTATATTAAACATTATGATAATCCTTCTTTTCTCCATGGATAGTGTTACAATTTGTTAGCTAACTGCATACATGCTGCATTAGAACTCTCATTCTCAACATTTGGCTCTAAGAATCCCCAGTGAAGTAAAGGAGCAACTCCACTAGCTTGACCAATAGAGGGAACAAGGGGGAAAAAATATCTGATATACTGCATTCATTAGCAGACAAGGATGTACATACAAGCCAGGTGATCATCACAATGAATTATTCATACCGGAACTAATGGTTGAGACAGCTTGCTTTCTCTCACAGATATTCCATGGCTGTCTGATGAAACTGGTTGTCCATTAACATTGTTGTTGCTGTGAAGTAAGTAATGTGAAGAACTGGAAGACAATGAATGGATAGATGATCCACTTATGCTTGCACCATTTCCAATACGATTATATATTAAGGCACCATGTTCGTCTTCACAAAATTGGTTTACTAATTTGGACTCCAAAGCTTAAAGAAAAGAGAAGAGCATTATTTATGCAGAGAGACTCAAACAGGAAATAAGGTTATTTATATACCATAATAACAATAAAGATAACCCTTCTGGACTATTTACCATAAATCTTCTAGCTCCCTAAGACCTCTATTACTTGTTCTACAGTGTACATGGCACATTGTGTCATAAAATAAGATCTATATCTCTAAATTTAACCAACTGTGCTTATTCTAGAGATTCAACTGTCCTGAATCTCATAAAATTTCATCATTAGTTATTACCTCCTAATAGGCCAACTCCTGCTTACCTTAGCGAATTTCTTGTGAGTAAGAAATCAGGATTTGGCTCAGTGGGCCAGATTCTGGCTGCTTTGTGCAATGCCAGTGGTACAAGTCAGCTGGACACCTAGCTTAATTTCCTATTTGGGAATTCCCATTTTGCAATGAAATCAGTGATTGGCATTGAGCTGATGTAGAAGCTCAATACCATGATTCCATCAGCCCTTTGGCATAGCAGGTGTTACTGGACTATGTCAGTGCTCCAGCAATTCCCACCTCTCAGAATGACCCTATTTGGGCATGTGTAGCTATGTATATTAGAGCAATTGTTGAGTGTCTTTAACTTAAAAAAACACTACTTTATCAGCCTCAGAAACCAGTGGCCTCAAAGATGGATATATGACACACTGCCTCCCATTCCTTCAATATGAACCTAGTATAGCTCAGCGTCTAGGTCAAGATCTCTGGAAGTTTACACAGAAAGAAAAAGCAAGTCATTCATTCCAATGGACAAGTTTAGCTTGTTCTAGATTAGTTTACAAATATTTAACACAATTAAAATACACCCACCTGGAAGGGTATTAAAATCGTCAATCAGATACATATGTTCTCTGTCAGGATCTGATGCAATCAGATTTAGTTCACGCAAGAATTCAACTTGGGTTGGATCTGAAGTATTTACAATTCCTATTGCATACATTTCAATGTTGGTTGCGTGGGCCTCTCGGACAGCGATATCCAGTTTAACAGCTTCTCTTTTATCTGCCTGGCCGTCTGTTAATACTATAGCTACTTTTCGCACACCTGTTCGAGCACCAAAAAATCCTTCCTGTGTGGCTTTGCGGATAGCAGTTGCTGTGTATGTACCTTCCCCCATATACAGCATTTTTCTAATTGCTTGTTTCACTTCCTGTTGGGTTGTGTACCTGTTAAGTCCAAATTCTAGCTGAACCTCTAAACTGTAGAGTACAAGACCAATTCTGGTGGCATTTCTGCCTACTGTTACTCTATCTACTAAAGCAGTGACAAAGTCTTTAATTATCTCAAAATTTTCTGGTCCCACACTTTCAGAGCTGTCAATCACAAAAACAAGCTCCATGGGTATTTCCTTACATTTAATACCACAGCCTGTAGAGGAAGAATAAAAATCAAATCATTATTAGTTCTGAATGTATTATTAAACTTAGTCTTGTTCATACACAAGAATACCACTTCCATTATACTGTAAGTACATATTACCATACACTGGTTATGCAATGATAACTTTATTCTATACATAAAATGTAAGGAAAGGAATGTAAAAGTAAATTAATAAAGAGGATCTGAAATATAAGGTTGATTGAACACTTACCACATATTTCTTTAATTAATTTAATTATATCTTCTCTCTAAGTCAGAAAAGAAAAGTAAAATAAATAGCATATTATTTGCCAATTGAACTCTCTGATGACCTATGATATCATTCTCATCAATCATTTAATTTCAGGTATTTGCCACAAAAGTGCCACAATCTTTCATGCTGTGAACTCAATTATGCCTTTACTGAGCCTAACCTGTGTTAGGGACCCCAGTTCAGCAAAGCATTTACATGAGTGTTTAAGTCCTACTGAAATCAATAGGATTTAGAAACCTTTTGTGTTGTTTCTTAAATGTGGATAATATAGCCAGTTGTGAGACTACTTATATTTTTTTCTCAATCAAGAAACATTGCATTTAATTGTATCTTGCATTAGTGCAAATTACAACAGGATTTACTTACTGTAAGGCCTTGTTCACCCTTGGGTCCAGTACTGCCCTGCAATAAAGACCATAATTTAGCTATTAGCAATCATTAGTAATTGTAATCTGAGCCATTATTTTATCTGTCTGGTCATTGTATACTTTAGCTCATAAGAACTCTTTTCTATAAAAATGTCCTGTTAAAATATTAGAGCTCAGTCCAGCACAAAATATTTACAGCCTTCTGGGCAGTAACAAGTCCTGTGAGTCTGCGGCTGTAATCGGTGTCTCATTGGAATGATCAGAATGCTATGAAGACCAGGAGACACAAATCTCCAGCTGCAGGGCTGAAAGTTTCTGTCTATCCAGGGAAGGGAGCACTCATGCAAAGTGCTTCCTTACTGCCAAGTTATGCAAGTGCCAGATCTCAGAACAGTCTCCTAACCTGCTACTGTACAAGCAGGTGCAAAAACTCTAGGATTGCCGTAATTCCCCTTTGTGAGCCCAAGTGGACAATGAGAGGATCAATACTTGGAGTAAGGGCTGAGGCAGTTTTATTAAAAAAACAAAAACACAAACAAAGCTCCCTAAGCAAATAGCAGAGAAGGATCTGGTATTCAGACTTTTACTCTCTCTCTTGATTCCTTGCTGCGATGATTAATGGGGTCTCTCCCCAGAAACAGTGTTCCTTTCCACACTACCCCCAATTATTATCTTTGTGAAGAGAGTTGATTGACAGTTAAATTTGACTTTAGAACAGAGTTATGTGGTTATATACCTTTAAGATCTGTTTATGGACTTTCACTTTAAGGAAGTTGCATCTATTGTTTTGACCTATGGACTTTCAGGTTACATCTACACTACGAGCCTCTTGCGGAAGAGCAAATGCAAATGGAATGCTCATTTGCATATGTTGTGCTCTCATTTACATTTCCTCTTCCTTTCCCTTTTGTGCAAGAGGTTTTTGTGCAAAAAAGTGCTGTGTAGACGGCGCCTTTTTGCGCAAAAACCCCCTTTTGCGCAAGAGCCTTTCTTCCTAATTTTTTGAGGAAGAAAAATGAGGAAGAATGGCTCTTGTGCAAAAGGGTTTTTTTGCGCAAAAAGGTGCTGTCTACACAGCGCTTTTTTGTGCAAAAAGCTCTTGTGCAAAAAGGGAAAGGAAGAGGAAATGCAAATGAGAGCACGACATATGCAAATGAGCGCTCCATTTGCATTTGCTCTTTTGCAAGAGGCTCGTAGTGTAGACGTAGCCTCACAGAGTTTGAGAAAAGGAAGTTACTCACTTCGTGCAGTAACGATCGTTCTTCGAGGTGTGTCCCCGTGGGTGCTCCACTTCTGGTGTCGGGCTGGTCCCGGCGCCGCAAATCGGAGCTTTACAGAGCTGTGTGTGTGTGTGGTCGGGCAGCGCGCGTGCACTCTCGTTTCGCGCCTTTCATCTACCGCGCGCTGCCCGGCTCCCGCCAGTTCGTCTCACCGCCTATCTGAAAGACAGAAAGACAAGATTCCGAAGCAGGGAGGAGGGCGGGTCGTGGAGCACCCACGGGGACACACCTCGAAGAACGATCGTTACTGCACGAAGTGAGTAACTTCCTTTTCTTCTTCGGGTAGTCCCCGTGGGTGCTCCACTTCTGGTGACTCCGAAGCAGTAATCTCGGCTAAACGTGTGTTTCGGAATCGGTATTCTGAGCAGCAGGCAACACTGCCAAGGCTACTGCTGAGTCAGAGGCGAAGTGCTGAACAATTGCATAATGTCTTGAGAAGGTAGAATTTGAAGACCAAGTCGCAGCACGGCAGATGTCACGAAGAGGGACACCTTTCACGAAAGCTGTAGACGCAGCAACTGCTCGTGTTGAGTGAGCTCTAGGTTGCGAGGTGAGAGACTTCTTACGAATAGTATAGCACGTCGTAATACAAGAGACAACCAGTTTGGAAATGCGCTGGGCGGATAAGAACTTGCCCCTAGAAGGCCCCGATGTTGAAATGAAGAGGCGGTCTGTCTTACGTAAAGCACGGGTTCTGTCTATATAGAAAGCCAGAGCTCTACGGACATCAAGCGTATGCAGGAGAGCGTCTCGCTGAGATGCATGCGGTTTTGGGTAGAAACATGGCAGAACGATTGGTTCGTTTATGTGAAATTCCGTACAGACTTTAGGTAGAAAGGCTGGATGAGACCTCAGTATCACTGATTCCGGGTTGAAGACTGTATAGGGAGGTGTTGACATTAGTGCGGATAACTCGCTCACCCTGCGTGCTGATGTTATGGCCAGAAGAAAGAGTACCTTCATTGTAAGCATCGGTAGTGGTACCGTGGCCAACGGTTCAAACGGTGGCCTAGTGAGGACATCAAGTACCAGGTCAAGACTCCATGCAGGTGGCGGAGGCCTCCGTGGTGGGTTGAGGTTAGCCAATCCTCTGAGAAATCTAGCCATCATGGGGTGAGAAAAAACTGACTTGCCTTCAACGGGGTAGTGAAAGGCAGCTATCGCCGCTATATGGACCTTAAGTGATGAAATGGCTAGTCCGGTTGCCTGCAGCTGGAGGACATAGTCCAATAATACATGCATCGGCGAAAGCAAGGGATCCAGGAGTTTAGGAGCACACCATCGTACAAATCTGGACCACTTTGACAGGTAAGTTTTCCTGGTGGAATCTCTCCTGCTGTGCAGGAGAACACGCTTCACCTGGTCCGAACAAAGATTCTCGGACTCGCTGAACCATGTACCATCCATGCAGTGAGGTGCAGAGTATCCAGCTTTGGGTGACGCAGGGAGCCTCTCTGTTGTGTCAGCAAGTCCGGTAGGCAAGGTAGTCGGCGCGGTGCTCGTACAGAGAGCTGCCGAAGGGTCGAGTACCATGGCTGCCTGGGCCATGCTGGGGCTATAAGTATCACTCGGGCCCTGTCCATCACAATCTTCTCGAGTACTCTGGGAATGAGTACAACAGGGGGGAATGCATACAAGAGTGATGTGCCCCAGTGAAGGAGGAATGCGTCTCCCAGAGAGTGAGGTCCCACTCCCGCTCTGGAACAGTAAGCTGTGCATTTCGCGTTGGCATGTGTTGCGAAGAGATCTATCACCGGAAACCCCCACTGATGGAAGAGAGTTAAGATGACATCTGTGCGGATCACCCACTCGTGGTCCTGGGGGAAATACCTGCTCAGTGCATCCGCTGTGGTATTGCTCACACCCGGTAAGTATGACGCGACTATAGAGATGTTGTTTCGAATGCACCATTTCCAGAGGCGGATCGCCTCTGCGCAAAGTGAACGGGATCGGGCACCCCCCTGTCTGTTTATGTAGTACATTGCCACTACATTGTCCGTGAGAATTCTGGTGACAGTACCTCTCATGTATACCTTGAAGTGTTTGCAGGCATGAAACACGGCCCGAAGCTCGAGAAGATTGATATGGAGCATCATCTCCATCGTGGACCAACGACCCTGAACTGTTTTTGTGCCCATGTGGGCACCCCAGCCGATGAGAGAAGCGTCTGTGGTTATCTCTCGTGACGGTTGTGGTGCATGGAAGGGGACTCCTGACAGCATGTTCTTGTGATTCGTCCACCATACTAGGGAGTCCTTGACATGTACTGGAAGTACCACAGTCTTGCGGATGCTGTGGTCCGTAGGCTTGTAAACCGTGCTTAGCCAATGCTGCAGACACCTGAGGTGTAGTCTTGAATGGCGCACTATGATTGTTGTGGAAGCCATATGTCCCAGAAGCTGTAGACACACGCGTACCGGGAGCATTGGAGCTTGCAAGACTGTTTTTATCAGGTCTTGCATTACTTGAAAACGCTCGAGTGGAAGGTGGACTCTTTCCGACTGGGAGTCGAGACGCGCTCCTATGAAGTTTAAAATCTGTGTTGGTAGTGGGCGTGATTTTTGAGTGTTCACGATAAGGCCGAGGGAGTCGAACAACTCCTGAGTTGCGACTACCATGTGCTGAGCCTCTAACTGGGTGCGTGCCTTGATGAGGCAATCGTCGAGGTAGGGGAAGATAACGACTCCTATCCTTCGAAGATGGGCAGCCACTACTGCTAGTGTCTTGGAGAACACCCTTGGGGCCGAAATGAGGCCGAAAGGCAGGACCCTGTATTGAAAATGATCGTCGCCCACTACGAATCTGAGAAAACGCCTGTGCGCTATGTGAATCGTTACATGGAAATATGCGTCTTGCAAATCCAGGACTGCGAACCAATCTCCTTTGTTTAGTGCTGGCATGATTTTGGCCAGGGTGGTCATTTTGAAGCGCTGCTTTCGGATAAAACGGTTGAGACCCCTCAGATCGAGGATGGGTCTCCACCCCCCGGACTTTTTGGGAACCAGGAAATACCTGGAGTAGAACCCTTTGCCTCGAAATTCGTCGGGTACTCTCTCTATGGCTCCAATCTCGAGTAGGTGAAGAACCTCTTCTCGAAGAGCGGCCCCATGAGACGGGTCCCTGAGAAGGGATGGGGTGGGAGGAGTGGTAGGAGGGATTGATGCGAACGGGATTGTCAGGCCCGATGATATGACCTCTAGGACCCATCGGTCCGAGGTAATGGTGGCCCATTGATGAAGAAATGGCCTCAGGCGGTGGTGGAATAAGGTGGTGGTGGTGATTGCAGGCTTTAGAGTGTTGACCGGTGGAGATATGTTCGCGTCCTCTGCACGGGAGTCAAACCTGCTGCTTCTGGGAAGGCCGAGCAGCAGAGCGGTTCTGTTGTTGACGTTTGCGCTGAGGGCGCTGTCTGAATCTAGGCTGGTCGGATCCCCGCTGCTGTTGCTGCTGCTGCTGCTGCTGCTTATAGGGGAAAAAATCATATCTCCTCTGGAAGGGGTAGTATCGTCTGCGTTTAAAAGGTGACGTGTACATCCCCAGAGAACGGAGGGTCATACGAGAGTCCTTGCCAGAATGGAGGATCTCATCGGTAGTAGAAGCAAACAACTTCTGGCAATCAAAGGGTAAATCTTCCACTTTGGAGTTCAACTCCTTAGGGGCTCCCGCTGACAATAGCCAGGAAGCTCTCCTCATCGCAATGCCTGTTGCCATCGCTCGAGCGGCTGTGTCGGCAATGTCCGCGGCTATCTGAAGGGCTGTCCTACATGCGGTGAAACCTTCCTGGACAACCGATCTAAGGAGAGACTTCTTACTGTCAGGGAGGTGCTGCATAAGTTCTGGTAACTTAGAGTAATTATCAAAGTTATGGTTCGATAGCAGAGCAGCATAATTGGCGACCCTCAGTAGCAAGGTTGAGGAGGAGTAAACTTTCCGGCCAAAGTGGTCCAATTTCTTTGTCTCCCTATCCGGTAGGGAATTCTTAAATTGGGGCATTTTGTTCTTGTGACGAACCGCATCCACTATCAGGGAATTCGGCTGGGGGTGATTGAAAAGAAAATCCAGACCTTTGGATGAGACAAAATACTTCTTATCAATTTTCTTATTAGTGGGCGGTATCGACGTTGGCGTCTGCCAGATATCCTGTGCCACTTCTAAGATGGCTTCATCTACCGGGAGTGCAATCTTTCTCTGTTGTTTAGGGTGCAGATTCTTAAACAACTTATGCTGTTTAGCTTGAGATTCAGTGAGCTGCACTTCCTGGGATTGCGCCACACGTTTAAACAGGTCTTGGAATTCCCTAAGATCGTCCGGTGGTGACTTCTCGCTCATAGACAACGGTTCATCCCTAGAGGGCTGTGGTGAACTGGTATTAGGGGACATATCCGGATCAGCTTCCGAGAGTTGCCCTTCCTCTAGGTCTGACATTCGTGAACAATGCGTGGGGGAACGAGAAGATACAGGGCGTCGTAGCGGAGAACGTTTGGAGATCTCCGAGCGGCCAGAGCGTGGACTAACTGACCTACAGGAACATGGAGACCTGCGATGAGATCGAGAGTGACTGCGATGAGATGACTCAATATAGTCCGGTCTATAACGATGGGTATAGTGCCGGCCAGACCTTGCAGGGGACAAGCGTCTAGAAGATCTAGTGCTGTCATACCTGACGTAATATGCACTTCTAGATGAATGAGTTGGTGATCGTGAGCGTCTCGCAGGAGAAGGAGATCTGGAATATCTCTGGTGTGAACAGCTACGCTCTCTATCATAATAGTGACGAGATGAGAGACTGCGGTGGTAATAACGCCCATGGTCTCTTGCGTGGTGCGTAGAGGCACAACGGTAAGGGGATGGCTCGTGGTGAGACCTTGGCGAGGTACTCTGAGAGATTCCCTGGGCATTTGATCTTTGTGTTGATGCTGCTGGCTGTGTAGAGCCTGGAGAGTGAAGGGTTAAGGGCTGTGAAGCAGACATCTGAGTATGGGCACGCTGATCCCCTGCCGGTGCTGAGGACAGCTCCCTGTGGGGGGCCGTGGTTAAAAGCCCTTCAGCAGCCGGCACCGATACAACTGGAGCCGCTGCGTCTGTCTCTTTAAGAAGCCCCGGTGCCGGGTGAGGATCCCGAGCAGGGGGCTGACGAGACTCTGAAGTGCCGGCCGGCTTATTCACTGACGGAGCACGGGTTACCCTCGAACGAGAAGTGCCCGGCTTGTCACCTGCGCTTGCCCGCGACTGCGGAGCAGCTGGCAGGGAGTGAGCAGGAGAGGCTTTCCTCTTTTTTGATGAGGACAAAGCCTCAGAAGGAGCCTTCCGCTTATCAGTGGTGGGGTCCGAGGCAGAGGATCCTGAGGCAGTGGAAGGCATGAGAGCCTTATCAAACAGGATCTCCTTCAGGCGACGTTCCCGCTCCTTGCGGGCTCTAGTCGTTAGGCTGGCACAGTGGGAGCACTTCTGGGGGATGTGAGTCTCCCCAAGGCAGCGAATGCAAGCCGAGTGACCATCTGACACCGGCATTGGTTCAGCACAGCCTTCACATTTTTTGAAGCCGGGGGAGCCCGGCATTTTGAATTGTGGGGACTGAACGTTACCGCCGGCTAAGCGCAGCCGCTTGTATGCGTCCCCAGCTTCTCTGAGTTAGTTTCCTTCTGTTTACTTTATCTACATTTTATTTCCTTTGTCTTTGTCTTTTTTTTTTTTTTTTTTTTTTGGTAACCGGAGCAGGCAACAGAAAAAAACGCCAACACTATATATGTAGCACTGCTCTTACTCGGTTTTTTCTTTCTCTTTTCTCTTTTCCTTTTTTTTTTTTTTTTTTTTTTTAAACCGCGTCTGCCAACGGGGCTAGACGCGCTATGTATTTTAACATTTAAAACTATGAAATTTCCCCACGGCAAGCAGCCGAAGGGAAGAACGGGGAAATTTGAAGAGAAAGTGGGGAAGCTCCGTCTGCGACCCAAGGCGGATGAGAAGAACTGGCGGGAGCCGGGCAGCGCGCGGTAGATGAAAGGCGCGAAACGAGAGTGCACGCGCGCTGCCCGACCACACACACACACAGCTCTGTAAAGCTCCGATTTGCGGCGCCGGGACCAGCCCGACACCAGAAGTGGAGCACCCACGGGGACTACCCGAAGAAGAATGTCTATTTTACAGTGAATTCTGTCTTTAAACTCTTGATATAGTTTTACTTTTTTATAAAAGCATTTCAGATTATTTGCATGAAATAGTTGAAACCACATGACACAGTCATATACTATAGATGTTTAAAATTTGTTTACAACAAACTCATTGATAAATGGTAGGAACTTACAGGTTCTCCAGACAAACCAGGATCACCCATGTTGCCTTTTTCTCCTTTTCTTCCCCTTTCACCTCCAGCACCACGATCACCCTTGGAATGATGCATTAGTTAGACAGTAGCTGTAAGTCACATCTTTCAATTAAACTTTTCATTTTACATCTAATTGTTATTGAAACCCTGTGCAACTGGTACAAAGGACTAAAAACTATTCTACCCAAGTTTTGTTCCTTTTTATTGTAATAAGTTCTACATTGTCATATTTCAAAATATATTTAAATTGTAATATTCCAAAAGATACTTTATAAAATATTAAACCGAAGGTCTGATTCTGTGAAGGGCTGGATGTTCCCAAATTCCACTGACTTTAATAGTAGTCACTGAGCACTTTACAATTAAGTGTTCTGCGCTTGGCAGGATAAAGTCCAGAATTAGTTACAACTGTATCTTTAAATTCTACTAAACTCAGATAAAGCTTTTCATAATTATATTTCACTCTGACTTGTATAAAATGTAATCAAATTAATAACTATGATTTCTATGGGGAAAGAAAATGCAGAACTTGGAATGCTGGCTTTCTACTGTGAATTTCTTTTTGGCTCACTTTTTAAGAAGTGTGGCTGATAGAAAAAATGACATACTATATCAGAAGAGTAGAAGGTCCAAGGGGCAGGCTCCACTGAGCTATATGGCAAATGAAACAATCTGCTGCCACATTAGTAAAAACATAATTTAAAAAGTTCTGAATACCCCTGAATCTAATCAGACTACAGTATAAGATAAAATATGACATCTGTGATACTGTTTACTTATTTTCCTCATTTCTAACTATACTCTGTTACATAACTGCAAATTTTTATCCCCTAGTCTCTCTTCACAGAATATAAGTAAAGCCACTGGGACTTGAATCCTTATGATGACTTCAAGGAAAGAACTGGGCACCAGACATTATCTTTCATTTATATAATATACCTTTGGTCCAAGTAATCCTTCTCCAGGGGGTCCTCGAGGTCCTGGCATTCCTTGCATTCCTTGTTCACCCTAATGATATTTCAATCAGATGACCATTCATCACATATTAACGTTAAATGTTCACAACAACATTGTTTCAAGCTACATTTTAATGAGTATACTATATATATCACATCACAGGTCATGCAGACTTCTTTATGCAGATATATTTCAGCATATCTTTTGTTTCCCATCAAGAATATTTTTGAGCTTCCTTTCTCCACCCCTTAGAAAGATCGGACTGTGAATCCTTTATTCACCCTGCCAGCACCTCTTTGTGTAAACAGACAAATTTAAGTAAATGGGACTTCTCACAGGAGCAAGCCTTCACGAGGGTGAATAAGGGCTGCACAAGCTGGCCATATATGACTGTTTTCCTTCTTTAATATTTTTAAATAAAATTGACTTTTTCTGTTTCCCTTCCCATATTCTCTGTTTTTCTCCCCCTCATTCCTCTCCACTATCCCTTTTATTTCAATCCTTCCCTTCCAATGCAACCTTTCCTAGTGTAAAAGTGCCAGTTATATGAGAAGGGAAACATGGCATTTAGACTCAGTGCTGTGCCTTCTCCTCCTAAACTGATAGTTAACAGAACTTTTCCAAATTTGGAACAAACATGCATCACAGAGATTGACAGAAAGGGAACAGGGAAAGATGGCCTTGTTTTTTGGTGCCCCCTTTCAAAGGTAACTATTTGAGACAAGAACCTCTCAGTTGTAGAGGCTCCTTGGCCATCTCTACTTGTTGTTAATCTAGCAGTAAGGAAGAGAACAGTAAATGTCAATTCTTTTACTCGTGTCACTTTTTTCATTTTTTACCGTCAGCCTCTTAGCCATGCAGGGCATTAAAAAGGGGGGGGGGAACCCACGCAATAATAGGCAATCTGTTTCTCAACTTCCTTTATATTATGATGGTCAGGTTCTCCCCTGATCTATATATGAGCATTGAAGTCACTGATTCTTTATACCTTAGATCCCTGAATACCTTCTCCTGGAGGCCCCAGGGGCCCTGGGGACCCTTGCCGTCCTACATTTCCCTAAATGGAGAAAAATCCACACATGTTAAACACAGTATCTAATAAACACACATCACAAATTCTTATACCATCACATAATTTCAAGTTACTCCTCTATAAAATGTGTGATGTCCTCCTAGAAGTACCATGGACAGGATTAATCAGAAAAACAACAAGGAGATTCCCTCCCCGCCCCTGCAATTTTATCAAATAACTAATGGCTGAATTATGGTTCAGCTTTCAGAAGAGTCACTAAAGACTGACTGGGCAATGATGGTGAATCACTCTTACCCTTGGAGGTGAACCCTCCAGTGAAAGGATGCAGGGCATCGGTGGGGAAAAGGTTGCACTGTGGATAAAGAACTATAATTTCCAATATAGCCCAATCCACCAGCACTAAATTAATTTAAAAACACTTAAAGATACATGCCCGAATTATATGGCAAAATAAATAAACGGTTCTTTGTTGCCTAATTATAAACTTTTAATTTTAAATAGAATTCCAAAGCAAATTATGGTTTTTCTATAATACTCAAATGAAGATAACTGCAACCAACACATTCTAATACGAATGAGTTTTATACACATATAGCTCTTTAATAATTCTCACTAGATCCATTGGTCAAAATTAGAAAATAAATATTCTAACATTTAATACTACAGCCTGTCCCTTGATGGGACTCAGGCCTACAATCTAAGGCTCCAGAGGCCTTATCCATTAGGGCCACTGGGACCCCTCTCATTTCTCTGCCTGTGGCTTGCTCCATGTGCCAGAGCTGGGGCCAACAAGGCCATAATTGGGAAGCGTCCCGTCCCCAGCCCCAATCCTGGGGAAGGCCCCATGGTCCATCCTCCTTCTGGGTGCAGGAAGGGCTGGTGGCAGCCCCCCATTCTGCTAAAGGCAGATTTTGGTAAACTCAGAGAGCTGGTAGGTAAGGTCCCATGGGAAGCAAGACTGAAGGGAAAAACAACTGAAGAGAGTTGGCAGTTTTTCAAAGAGACATTATTAAGGGCCCAAAAGCAAGATATTCCGTTGTGTAGGAGAGACAGAAAATATGGCAAAAGATCGCCTTGGCTTAACCAGGAGATATTGCATGATCTAAAAATAAAAAAGGAGTCATATAAAAATGGAATCTAGGACAAATTACAAAGGATGAATATAGGCAAACAATACAGGTATGCAGGGGCAAGATTAGAAAGGCAAAGGCACAAAATGAGCTCAAACTAGTTACAGACATTAAGGGACACAAGAAGACATTCTATAAATACATTAAAAGCAAGAGCAAGACCAAGGACAGGGTAGGCCCAATGCTCAGAGAGGAGGGAGATACAGTAACAGGAAACCTGGAAATGGCAGAAATGCTTAATGACTTATTTGTTTTGGTCTTCACCGAGAAGTCTGATGAAGGAATGCCTAATACAATGAATGCTAATGGGCAGGGGGTTGGTTTAGAAGATAAAAGAACAAGTTAAAAATCACTTAGAAAAGTTAGATGTCTGCAAGTCACCAAGGCCTGATGAAATGCATCCTAGAATACGCAAGGAGCTGATAGAGGAGGTATCTGAGCCTTTAGCTATCATCTTTGGAAAATCATGGAAAACAGGAGAGATTCCAGAAGACTGGAAAAGGGCAAATATAGTGCCTATCTATAAAAAGGGAAATAAAAACAACCCAGGAAACTATAGACCGGTCAGTTTAACTTCTGTGCCAGGAAAGATAATGGAGCAAGTAATTAAGGAAATCATCTGCAAACACTTGGAAGATAATAAGGTGATAGGGAACAGCCAACATGGATTTGTAAAGAACAAATCACGTCAAACCAATCTGATAGCTTTCTTTGATAGTATAACAAGTCTTGTGGATAAGGGAGAAGCGGTGGATGTGGTATACCTAGACTTTAGTAAGGCATTTGATAGAGTCTCACATGATATTCTTATCAATAAACTAGACAAATACAACTTAGATGGGGCTACTATGAGGTGGGTGCATAATTGGCTGGATAACCATTCCCAGAGAGTAGTTATTAACAGTTCACAATCCTGCTGGAAAAGTATAACAAGTGGAGTTCCGCAGGGGTCTGTTTTGGGACCGGTTCTGTTCAATATCTTCATCAACAATTTAGATATTGACATAGAGAGTACACTTATTAAATTTGCAGATGATACCAAGCTGGGAGGGGTTGCAACTGCTTTGGAGGATAGGGTCATAATTCAAAATGATCTGGACATATTGGAGAAATGATCTGAGATAAACAAGATGAAGTTTAATAAGGACAAATGTAAAGTGCTCCACTTAGGAAGGAACAATCAGTCTCATAAATACAGAATGGGAAGTGACCGTCTAGGAAGGAGTACTGCAGAAAGGGATCTAGGGGTCATAGTGGACCACAAGCTAAATATGAGTTAACATTGTGACGCTGTTGTAAAAACAGCAAACATGATTCTGGGATGCATTAACAGGTGTGTTGTGAGCAAGACAGGAGAAGTCATTCTTCCACTCTACTCTCCGCTGATTAGACCTCAGTTGGAGTATTGTGTCCAGTTCTGGGCACCACATTTCAAGAAAGATGTGGAGAAATTGGAGAGGGTCCAGAGAAGAGCAACAAGAATGATTAAAGGTCTAGAGAACATGACCTATGAAGGAAGACTGAAAGAATTGGGCTTGTTTAGTTTGGAAAAGAGAAGACTGAGAGGGGACATGATAGCGGTTTTCAGATATCTAAAAGGGTGTCACAAGGAAGAAGGAGAAAAATTGTTTTCCTTGGCCTCTGAAGATAGAACAAGAAGCAATGGGCTTAAGCTGCAGCAAGGGAGATTTAGGTTGGACATTAGGAAAAACTTCCTGTCAGGGTGGTGAAACACTGGAATAAGTTGCCTGGGGAGGTTGTGGAATCTCCATCTCTGGAGATATTTAAGAGCAGGTTAGATAAATGTCTATCAGGGATGGTCTAGACAGTTCTGGGTCCTGCCATGAGGGCAGGGGACTGGACTCCATGACCTCTTGAGGTCCTTTCCAGTTCTAGTGTTCTATGATTCTATGAAGCACAGATAGGAGGGGAGGGTATGATCCATCTGCAGTGATCCAGTGCTGCCTGGATACAGCAGACCAGTCCTGGCCAGGAAAGGCAATCTGGTCTTAGGGCCCACCCCCCACATACTAAGTTTCCCACCCCCAGCACCCTGCCTTGCCTCCTGCACCTCCCACACACACTCCAATTCCCTGCCCTGAGCCCTTCATATACCCCAACTGTGACTCCTGCACCCCCACATCCCCAACCCTCTGCCATAACACTCCTGCACCCCCCACCACAACCCTGTGCCCCAAGCCCATCATTCACCCAACCCCCTGCCTTGAGCCCCTCATACATCCCAATCCAGACTCCTGCACCCTCACATCCCCAGTTCCTTGCCATAAGATTGACAAAAGACAGCCTGAATGCATGCATGAAGCTGGATTTGGCTAGTTATAATGTAAACTTCAAAGAAATGTGTTAAAAAATGCAGCAGCAGAAGTCCCATTAAATAAAGTCTGAGTATAATGTTTCATTTATGCTATTATTAATCATCATGTACATTTTCAGTCATGTAAATGGGCATTTTTATACAGCTCTTTGTTGACCACTTGTTCTGAATTTTGATGTTGTTTGGCTCTTTGGTTTGAAAAGGTTGACGACCCCTTATCTACCCATACAGATTCCACTAACAGGCCCAATCCTGTACCCAGTGCAACAGGCTGGGGCTGCTCTTTGGTTGCTACTGCAGCCTTTTGACTTTATTGGCTTTTGCAAGAGACATACCCATCCCTGAAAGTGTGTACCATTTGATCAGTGTAGTCAGAGTTCCATTGGCCAAGACACTGCTGCCATGCCAACTTGTGGGATAGTGGTAGTGTGAGGGCTATGCAAAACCACCTATCCCATGTAAGCATTTCTGTTACATCCAAGGATTTCTGGCTCAGGACAGTAGGGAGGCTGGATCCTCCTCATAATAAGCTTTGAAAAAGTGACACTTCTTTGACAGGTCTCAATCATTAAATTAACTAATTTCTTTGTTTCCATACATAGTGAGAGACAAACTAGCACTTGGCCTGGGTGAGTCACTTTAATTTTTTTATCTCTGATTTCCCTTTTGCAAAATGAGGACACTGACTTCTTTTATCTTACTCATGGGACTAGTTGTTTCCAGAGTAGCATGGAGACAGAATATATTGCAGTGTGAGTGTATATGTATATTTGTATACTAGCTGACTTACTCAGTCCGGGGCCTGCTCTTCCCACCTGCCGTGCAGGCTTCCTCCCCTGCAGCCCGTCCGGGGCCTGTTATTTCCCCCACTCTGGGGCTGCGGTTAAGGGCAAGGAGGGGGGAAAAGGGTTTAGGGGTAGGAGGGCTATTCATCGTGCTCACAGGCAAGATAGAGCCTCAGCACTGCTGGATACTCCCTTGGTGGTGTGGCTGCCCCCAGTGGCCACTCTCATATAGCATCCCTCTGAACAGAAGCATGTTATGGAAAACTGTCCTTTCCCCAGGGCTTCCAGTTTTCCTGGAACTACCAAACCCTGACCTTGCTTTAAGTAAGGGTAAGAGGAAGCTGCATACCAAATTTGGTTACCCTAGCTCTTCCCATTTAGGAGGTATTCTTGAACAAACGGACTTACAGACAGACACACACACATGTATGTAATACTGTATATACCTTGTATTTCTTTTTTTCTTTTTTAAGAAAGTTGTTGATAAAGTGAGACATAACTGTTTAATTCGCTTACTTTTGGTCCTGGAAGGCCTTCTCCTGGTGGACCTGGGAGACCAACAGGTCCTCTAACACCTGGATCACCCTGAAAATTGATATTTGTAAAAACACCTATTGAATTCAGGCTTGGGTTTACAGGTTCAATGGCACCCACAGAAATTATGAAACCAAAGATGCAAACACACTGATTTTTATACACTACTGATAGGTATTTATATTGACACATTATGAAGGAGAGTCATTTTCACTGGACCCTGGGCAAACATATACATCTCCCAACAAAGCAGGGGGAGACTTGAGGACTGAGAGACTAGGGAGGGTGAAGACTTAACCCAACCTACACTCAGTGATGTTTTCTGTGTGTGGGAGTGGGCCAAGCTGTCCACACTCATCACTGTGATTTAGTGCCACTCAGATTTGGTGGTTGCCTGAGTGACATTTTGACCCTTTGTGCCAGTTCACTATGCCCAGAGTGAGGAGTTCAGTCCATCCCAAGGAGTAGAAGACACTCGCCTATAGTTTTGGGCTCCCCACCACACTTATTGTATAACTGAGTGTAGTGCACCCATTAAATTGGGAAATTACATCTGCCCCAAGTGAATATCAGAATTTCACTTTTTTTATTATTTCCATTGTCTGCATGCTCAAAGGGCGACAAAAGGACATAGAAGACTTAGTTAAATACCAAAGCACATGTCTGAACAAGGCTGACTAATGAGCAGGGCAAGATGGGTCACAAAAAATATATTAAACTAGGAATGAGCACTGGCAAGTTGTCCAGTTTTACTGAAGAGCAAAAGACTAGCTCCTTAACTGGCGCAAATGGCTTTTGCCATGACTACACTATAAAGTCAGTACTCTTATTATGAGGTGGCCAGGGTTTGAACCCGCTGCCACAGAGCCAATGGGAGTCTTTCCTTTGACTCTAATGGGAGCTGAATTAGACTGCACATTATTTAGTGACTCTTTCTTCTCTTGGGCCTGGAACAGTCAGGATCCTGGTCACATTAGGAGGGAGTTTTATGCCAAGAAGGATAAAATGCGATAAAATAATTGTGGAAATCTCATCAAAGTATAATTGAAATCTCCTTGCCAGCTCCTCCCCTCCCCCCCTCCATCTCAACAATTGTCAGGACATTCTAGGTGACCTTCATAGAATAGTAAAGTGATATCCAATTGTGCTTTGTATACTCAGTAGTCATTGGAAAGACCTATAAGGGCTAAAAGATTATTTTTAACACTTAACTGGCATCAAATTCTGACAGGGATAACTGAATTCTGAAGCAATGTTTAATGAAAGAATGAAACACAGCAGATAATACATGTACCACTGTGCACCATTAAAGGGCAATTACATTTATGGTGATACTACGTCATATCTAAAAACATAGCAGTGTTACACGTTTGTTAATTATAGAGCTGATCGAGTGCCTTTTGGAATCAATGGAATTTTGCCATTGATTTCACCTGGAGCAGAATCTGGGCTCTCCCTATGTTTTATAGATTTCTTTGAGCTCCTTCCATTTGAGCAAATAGTCCCTAATAGCCCTTCATTGTCCTTCCCCAGTTTGACCATGGACTATTCATTTAATAATTACTAGTATCCATCAGGAAAGCTGCTTGAGATTTTCATTAGGCAAATTATAATTATTTCTACTCTAAATTGGTTACAAGTGTCTTCTTAAGAGAAAATGAAAAGCCCTTGGGCTTTAACGGCCTTGCATAAGTAGAATATTTGGTCTGTGATCAACCAATATACTTTTGAAAAATACAGAAGAATATATCCAATAATACATGAAAAAAGTACACCTTCTCTCCACAAACTAGAAATCTCTGTAAGGGATATTTTAGATACTAAACCAAATTGGGATGAAAATATCTGACTGCATTTTGAATATAACCTATCTGAAGGAAATAATATCTCTGTAAAGGACAATTTGCTTTATATATGAGTTTAATGGCCTGTACCTTAGGTCCTGGTAATCCAAATCCTTCGGGGCCTTGTTCACCAGGAGCTCCTGGAAGACCTGGAAGTCCCTAAAATGGAAGGCACACACAGACAGACAGTTAATCTAATCTGAGGCTGCATCAACCGGATGTACAAAATACTGGCAAACTAGTATGTCTCGTAGCTAGAAATGATGGGTTGTGTTTTTGTGGGACACCCTTTCCTTGTAAATAATAACACATTCAATTCTACCTTAGAAAAGCATGCACTGAAGTCTACAGGAACTGTATGAATGTTTGGAAATACAGGATTCTCTGCTACCATGATACAGATGCAAGGAAATCCCAGCAGTAGATTTCACAAATGCACAAGAAAATATGATAAAAGTTTTTAATTTGACATGTATTAACTTCAGTTGACAACATTTTGACACTTACCAACTTTTCTAATTGTTAAGTATTAGAAATATTAGAGAATGCAGATGAGTGCTGGTCCATCATCCCTACATTCAGGGATTCATTCAGAATAAATGTTCATTACACTCTGTAATGTTACCACATAGTCATGTAACAGACAGTTTCTGCAGTGCATGTTGCTGCACTTTACAGGTATGCATGTGATTAAGTGTCAGACTGTGCCTGACTCATGCCTATGCAAAGGAAGATGAGGAAACAAGGAGCCTCTTCTCTTTTAACCATCTTCACAGCCAGAAAAAGTGGCTTAGAGGGATAAGAAGGAGGTAAGGCCATTTCTTTGTCCCCTCCCCTTCACACAAGTCCTCAAAAATGGCCAACCGCAGAGGAACATACATTCTACTTTGCTCTTTAATGGTGATGTGGTGCCTTGTTTTTGTAAGAGTTCTCTGAGGCTTGATGCTTTTGGGCATGTCTACACTATAGTTATTTTGAAATATTTCACATTATTTAGAAATAACAAGGTGAGTGTTCACAAAGTAAGAACGTTATTTTTAAATTATTTCAAAATTATGGGCTTCTTATTTTGAAATAACAGGCATTCATTTCATGAGGAATAACACCGGTTTTGAAATTGCTATTTCAAAATAGGGTGAGTGTGGACAACACAACTGTGCTTATTTCAAAATAAGTGATCTTCTGGGCTTCACACAATTGCCCTGGTGGCCTCTCTGACTACACCCCTCAAAACTCAAAAGTTTATTTTCCCCTGCAGGCTTTAAAGCTGCAGGTAGAGGGAAAGGGCTTGTGGCAGGCCCTGCTTGCATAGTGCCACACTGCAGGACCCTGCACAGCCTTCCCTGCAGCCATGGCAGACCCAGCAATCCCTCTGAGCAACCCACGGCTGCAAGCACACCAGCAGCCACCTCAGAAGCCCCTGACTAGGGGTGGAAGAGGGCCCCAACATGGACCTATGCAGAGATCCTGGATTTCACAGAGCTCTGGGGTGAGGAGTCAAATCTCCAGGATCTTTGCACCATGTGCAGGAATGCTGACGTCTGTGGCCAGAAGGCTGCAAGCTTGGCACAGAAGGGGCACACCCACATCCATGACCAGGTGCAGATGAAAATAAAGGAACTGTATCAGGCCTACGCCAGGGCCCGGGCACAAAGTTCCTGATCTGGAGTGGCACCCCAGACATGCCACTTTTACTCCCAACTGGATGACATCCTGGGAGGGAGGCGGGTGTCAGTCTCCCCCCCCCCAATCATGGACTCTGGCCTGGACATTCCTGTCCTCCAGGATGGTGGGACTGTGGACCAGGAGGAGGAGGAAAAGGAGAAGCAGTAGGCCAGCCTGGACATGATGCCCACCAGGCAGGAGGTGATCATCACCCTGGAGCCAGTGCCCTGCTCCCAGAATGTCTCCCAGGGCTTGGATGGTGCTGGGGAAGGCACATCAGGTGAGTTCTCTTCCTTTGCCTATCTACACGCAGGGGCAGGCGGCAGGCTGCAAGGGGCTGCACACTCTTCACTCAGCCTTCTCAGATGGGGGAATCACACAACAGGCTGTGCACGCAAGTGTACATGGAGTGCCAGTCCACAGCACACAGCCCCATGCAGGGGCAGCTGACTGTTTTGCGGGGTCCCGGGCAGCATAACTCCGCAGGGCCCCCCCTTTGCCACGGCCGCCCCATTCACCCTGCCCTATATCCGCCCCTGGCCCCATGAAACTACCACCCAGGAACCTATCACTCCTTATCATAGGGCTCCTGGACAGGCCTGCCTCACTCCAGATTCTGTGGTGGGACACATTGAGGGGTGACAGGCACTACGAGGCCCCTCGACTTTATTCTCTTGGTTGAGTGACCTCGCAATCATGGAGTGTATTTACAGCACAGCCCAATGGCCTTAGTAAATATAAACATGCCTTTACTCAGGGTGTTACCTGTGGCGGCCCGTCCATAGGCGCGAACAAGTTGGTCACCTAGGGCACCTAATTAAATGGCCGTTGAGGGGTTAGGAGTCGGGGGCACCAATCGTGCATTTCGCCTAGGGCACCAGTTGCCAGCAGTTCATTTAGGGCTACTCCTGGGTGTTACAGTCCAGCAGTTTCAGATAACATACGCATCCCTGTGTGCAGGGTATTATGGCCCAGCAGTCCCAGCCAATGTAAATGCCCCTGTATTCAAGGTATCATGGCCCAGTGGCCTCCATTTATATACATGTCCCTGTATTCAGAGTATTACGGCCCATTGGCCTCAGTAAGCATACACAAGTCCCCCTCTGCAGAGTAATATGGTCCAGTGGCCTTGCCTTAGTCCATGTATAAGTCCTTTTAGTCAGGGTATTACAACACTGTGGCCTAAGTCCATACAGCAGTAGTAAATCTCCCCCCCACAGGGAGATATGTAAGGAGGGGATAGGAGGATCTGGGTCCTCCCTCTCCATCAGGTCCCAGCCCAGGGCCATGTTGGCGGTGGTACTGTACACTGCTTGCTCAGTGGGGAATCCTGCCGCAACACGCTGAGAGCTCGGGGAGCAATTCCCCACCCTGGGCTACTTCCTAGAGGTACCTGGCAGATGTCTTCTCCATATGCTCACTCTTCTTCTGTGGCTTCTCTGGTAGCACCTCTCGGCCCAGTTGCCACTGCCTAGTTGAGCTGCACTTCTCCCCTGGAGCTCCCTCAATGTCTCCTTCCCCTTCAGCAGTCAGCCCTGACTGAGCTGCTCCAGAAGCCTTTATACTCAGTCTCCAGTTGGAGCATGCCCAACAGGACTGAGGGGAGGAGGCTCTCTGCCAGCTGGGCTAATGTAACTCCATGAGCGTCAGAGCAGTGTTGGTACACTCCGTCACAGTCACCTTCCCGCCGCAAACCACCACTAAGGAGGCCAGGGTCATGGAAACACACAGCAGTGATACACATGGCACAGGCTCATGGCACAGCATCAACTCCTGGTGAAGTGCGCCAAGGCGGAGGACACTGATCCCCCAGATGGGAACTTGCCAGGCAGAGGAGGAGGAGGAAGGGGACCTCTGTAGCACTTTATAGGGAAAGTGGCCTCTGCTATTCACACACACTTCCCCCAACACTCCCTTCCCCGTCCTCCAGCAGGCAGGGATAGAAGTTCTCCCTCTGGTGTGTGTGGGTCACAGAAGGAAGCCAAGATACTCCGTTCTCCCCCCTCCCGCCCACAGGCTCCTGGCTTGGCTGGCATTTTCCTATTCCTGCTTGTCCCTGGGACATGGAGGTAGCGAGGCTCCCCAGGGATGTCCGTGTCCCTGCAGGAAAGTGCCTGCTGTGAAGGCAACAAATGGTCTTGCTCAAAGCACATCACCATTGTCTGAACCCAGACCTTCGGTACTGGCTCAGTTATTAGGGCCAGTCTTCATTCACAGTGTCTCCTGGGAGGACTGCCCTTCTTGCTTTTCTTCACAGCTGGACCAGCAGCGAGCATGGCACGTACACCGCCTCCCACGCCCTCAGCATGACCCTGCAAGAGTCGCTGGTGGAGGCAACCCTAGGACAACCTGGCAAGGGAACACATCAAGTACCTCCAGTCCCTGACCCACAACTTCGAGGAGGACCGCCAGGAGTGCTGTACTGAGTGGGAGCGATGCCGCACCATCTGGGAGCAACAGTCCTGGCAACACAAGGTGATATGCATGGCATACACCAACGCTGTCGAGTGCCTGGTTGCCGCCAGCAGCTGCCCCTCTAGCACCTGCTCTCCCCAAGTCCCTCCTGTACCCACTACCCCCAAGTCCCTCCCACATCTGTCCCTGTCCCCCCGCAGTTTCTCCTCCTAGTCCCCCCACCCCCTGCCCTACCGCACACACAAGGCAGTGGGACCTTTCAGGCAGGCATGGCCTCCCAACACACCCAAAGCTGACACCAGTCCTGGCCCCATCTCTGAGCCCCTCTTCCCTCCTCCCAGGTTCTTTCACCAGATCCTCCCCAGTTACATAGTCCCCAAATAAATATAACAGAGTTTATTGTTTCAAACAAAAAGTCTTTTTAATTTGGTCTGCAGGAGAGAGGAGGGGGGAATGGAGGGCAGGGGAGGAAAGGTGCAGAGGCCCTTTTGGAGGAGGCTCGGGGGAAAGTGTCACAGCTGGCCTTGGTTGAAACTCTCCCTCAGGACATCCCTGATGGGGTTGCTGGATGGAAGCGGTGCACGGCTGTTCAAAAGCCCTGGTGAGCCGCTCTGCCTCGGTCCCCCACTCTAGCAGCAAAGTCTCCCCCTTGTTCTTGCACAAAATGTGGAAAACACAGCAGGCCACAACAACCTGGAGGCGGTTCTGGTTGCTGAGGTCCAAGCGGATGAGAAGACACCAGAATCTCCCTCTGAGGCGGCCAAAGTCACCCTCCGCCACCATGAAGCATCTGCTGAGCCTGGTGTTGAACCATTCCTTGGCGGGGTCCAGGTGTCCCATGTAGGGCTTCATAAACCCATGTAGAAGCAAGGGATATGCTGAGTTGCCCATGATGCAGATGCACATGTTCACCTCCCCAACCCTGATGGTGCAGTCAGGGAAAAAGTGCCAGCATGTATCTTCTGGAAAAGGCTGGAGTTCCTACAGATGCGGGCGTCATGCGCCTTCCTTGACCACCCAATGTTAATGTTGGTGAACTGGCCCCAGTGGTCCACGAGGGCCTGCAGTACCATTGAAAAGTACCTCTTCCCGCTGATGTATCGAGGGCCTGGATGGGGATGTGGGTGCCATCAATGGCTCCCCTACAGTTGGGGAAGCCCATGGCAGCAAAGCCAGTGACGATAGAGTCCATGTCACCCAGGGTGATGACCCTGTGCAGCAGGATGCTGTTGATAGCCCTCAACATTTGTAGAATGATAGGAACCTAGAATCAGAGTTGTCAGAGCCTTCGGGAGGTTTCCCAGGCCCAAGCCCCTTCCCACACCAGAAGCAACCCCAACTACCCCATCCCCAGCAGGGATTTGTGAAGGCAGGACTGAAAAACTTGCAGGGAGGGAGATTCCACCTTCCCCTTCTCTAGGGAACCCCATTACAGTAGTTCATCACCCTCCTGGGAGGACAGAAAGAGAGTCAAACCTGCATCAGCACAGCCCCAACGGTCGATCTCCCCATGCCAAACTGGTTCCCCATGGAGCAGTAGTTCTTCAGCGTGGAATGCTTCCAAATTGTGATGGCAACTTTTGGGGGGAGGGGAAGGGGACTGGTGGGTCACATGTGGTTGTCCCATAGCTGGAGAGCAGGGGCAAGTCACTCGCAGAGTTCCAGAAAGGTGTCCCTCCTCCTGTGGAAGTTCTGGAGCCAGTGCTGGTCGTCCCACCGCTCCGTGACAATCTGGTCCCACTAGTTGGTAGTGGTCTCCTGGCACCAGAAAAGGTGGTGCACGGTGTGCAGGGGAGGTTGGGAGGGAATGTGGTGCATGAAGAGCATCTGGCCCTGGGTGAAGGTGCCCCCCATTCCGGGCTGGTCATCATGCTCCTGCAGCTCTCCAAGGGCAGCCTGCATTAACTGTGTCAGGAGGTGCAGCAACAGGTCTAAGAGCTGGCAACTTCTCGGCAGCAGGTCTGGCTCCATGGCTGGAGTGCTGTGCATCCACAAGGGCAACCAGAGCATGCAGCGTGGTGTATGTTGTCCCTCAAGGAGGTAGGCAATGGAGAAGAGTGAGACATGGCCGTAGAAGGGAGCCCCTTTAAGTACAATGCTCAGATAGCTTCAGGCAGCAGGCAGTGACTGCTGTCCTGGTGCCCTGCCTGGAGTGCTTCTGGGGGACTTTAAATGCGACTCAGGTTCCAATTAATATGGATACTATTTCAATATAGATCTGCGCTATTTTGATAGGGATTTGTAGTTTGGACAATTTTGAAATAGTTATTTTGGGAGTTTTATTTCAAAATAACCTTGTAGTGTAGAGATAGCCTTCAATAGCTCCCATTGGTGTACTGTTGCTGTGCAAGATCTGCTTTTCAGAACTATAGCATGATGCCAGAGCTTGAAAGAATTTCCCTGGCTCACTGATTAAGTGTTGTATCAGAGAACAGAGGGGAGGACAGAGAAGGGAAGTTGCAGCCCTGCATTAGAATATTAAGGATTCTGCTTGAAACCCCAGTGATGACATTAGAAATTTCCCACTTGTAATCTCTTGATTGCAAACAAAATTTATGATGAGCCTCTATAGCAGATGAGCCTAAGAGACCCATACATTTCCTGTGGCGCAACCGCCATCAAGGCTAATTTCATCTGGTCATGTCTATTTGTTCACAAATGGCACGTCAAAAATTATCTACTTACAGGAGGGCCTGGATAACCGTCTCCCTTTGGCCCAAATGGACCAGGTGGACCTGGATGACCACGATCACCCTGAAAGCAGCAGAAAAATAGTTCAAGTGCATGTCCATACAACTACTGTCAGGTGGGTTTTCACAAACATGAAACGCCTCTGCAAGATTTGGCACACAATACCAGCTTTATTTTATATGTATATATCAGTTTGTCAATGACAGATGATTTAATAATGGACTAAAATTAGGGAACTGAAAGGCTCTTAAGATTTACAGGGCCTTTCATTTCTAGGATGCCAATTCAAATCAGGGCCAAAGGCTCTGTACTTACCATATATTGCAACAATTTGGTGGCCTATTTATAAGGAGTTGAGGGCCTTAGTCCAATTCCCAATACCTACATTTCAAATACCACCACTCCATGTCCCTGTAGGAGTTGAGGGCATTTAGCAACTCCCAGCATTGGGCTCAGAATTGGCACATTTATTGACAATGTCAGCAGAGAGGTATAGAGACTGAGTTTCCCTCTAGCTGCATAGGATAATACCTGCAGCTAAGGCTGCTAAACTGTAGCAGAGCAGTGGGAAAAAATAAGCACTACCATTACATATGTTGTACCTGTTCTGTGGATAAAACAGAGGATTTAAAGGGAAGCTATGAGCCTGAAAGACAGTCATTTTAGAAAAATGTTTTTAAAGTACTTTCAGATACTCTGTCCTTAAGTTCCCTGTTCTTTCATGTGGTTTCAAAAATCTCATTTTTTTGTATTTTAAAATGTTTTTCACTCTCCTGTCACTATGTGGAAGACTGCCACAGACAAAAGCGGTCTCAGACTAATTGTACTTAAGAGACTGTCACAGGCACACAGTTAACAAAAAGAGAAAAATCTGAAATAGGAATAACACCCAGCTCCATGTGTTCTTGACATCAACAGCACCATTGCTCAGCTTTCTAGAGATCTACCCAAAACAGCACCTGAATGAGGAACAGCTGGCTAAAGATGAAGCATTGAAGGCATCTGGGCACAAGAGGGATGTGTTTGTACTAATTTGCCTCTCCTATCTAATCTCTCACTTTCAAGAGCATCTGCTCTGTGGTCTTGGTAACTATTGGATTCTGACACGGTCCCGCTGGTGATCTTCCTGCAATTTATATTTAGGAATGAAGCCCTCCCCCCCAATCCCGAAAAAAAATGCAACGATCTATGTGCATGTCGCATTAGTTTTTGCAATCAACCAGGTGCTCTGCTGTCTGTGCTTGCTTCCCAATAAACATAGAAAGCTCAAGTTCTCCATGCAGTTCGCTCTAGCTAGCTCAGAGGTTGTCTCTCTTTTTCTGGTCATGGCTCCTTACAACATCTATGGAACAATTAAACTGTCCATCAACATGGGGAGGCCTGTAAGTGCCAATGACAGAACTTTTCCAGAAGCAGGTCCCAGATTATGGAACTCACAATCTCTCTTCAGGAGAATGAGGACAGACTTTATCATTTTCAGAATTTATAACAAAGTTGATTTTTAAATTTAACTATCCCTGGGATTAGTTACTCACATTTGTAACACAACACACCCACCCAAACATGTCGAAAAACAAAACATGCAAATATCTTTGAAAATACTTAAACTGTTTTTCATATTGGCTACAAAGAAAATATGGCAGACTCTTATTTTAATCTATTTAAAATTCTTAGTAGCTGCTCAAAGTACAGTAATGGGGATGTTAGGAATAGACAGAAATACTTGAATAATAAGAGTTAAACAACTTATTTTGTTTGATGTTCTGTTTGCAACGTTTTTATCAACAGTTAAATAAACATATTAATACAGCCTAACCCAAATATTTTGAATAAACTCTGCTGTGGTTTGGAAGAATAAACACATTCAATAACTGAGATTTTGGTTTCAAGTTTTCAAATGGTTGTTTAAAAAATGATGAGTAAAGATGGTTTTAAATCTTTTTTTTTCCTGGTCTTTAAGGGACTCTGCAAAACTACTGCAGTTATCCACAATGGGATACAGTATTTGCTGTCCTAAGTTACCAGCTGTTCTACTAATCGGGTAAGGCCAAGCTTGGGTTCTCTTATGTTTTTACTTTAGTCTATCATTTTGGGGTTTACCTTTGCGCCAGGAATCCCAACTCCTGGTTCTCCAACTGGGCCAGCAGGACCAGGTAACCCGATGTCACCCTATAATTAAGAAAACAAATAACCTAGTTTAATTAGCTCACCTCATTCTTCAGTGCATGTTTAATCTTACTATACATTTTATAAATGTGCTCTGTCTGTCTGTCCATCCATAAGTTCATTTGGTCAAGAACTCCTAAATGATGAGACAAACACCAAATTTGGTATGCAGCTTCCTCTTATTATAACTTAAAGCAAGGTGAGGGCTTGGTTGTGCCAGGACAATGGGATGTGCCTGGAATTTGATTGCTTCTCATAAAATGGAAAGGGTGGGGTCTGGCAAGAGGGACAGGTATACTGCAGAATGACCACAGGGGAACAAGGGGTCAGAGATGGGGACCAAAATAGATATAATCCCATTGGGCCAGCAGGGGTGGAGAAAGAGACAGCTATCTACTATGGCTACATCAACATTACGAGTTTTCTCAGCAAAACATATACTAATGAGGGACTCATTTGCGTGAGTCGCGATCTCATTTGTGTCTATTCTGCTGATCTGTTTTTGTGTTAGGGTTTTTGCACAAAAACAAGCAGTGTGCAAGATGCCCCGATCTTGAGGAAAAAAGAAGTTTTGCACAAAAAGAAAAGGTCCATACTGCTTGTTTTTGCGCAAAAACCCCAGCGCAAAAACAGATTGGCAGAAAATATGCAAATGAGACTGTGACTCATGCAAATGAGTCCCTCAGCATATTTTTTGCCGAGAGAAAACTCATAGGCTACGTCTACACTGGCATCCCTTCCGGAAAAGGGATGCTAATGTAGCACTTTGGAATAGGCAAATCCGTGGGGGATTTAAATATCCCCCGCGGTATTTGCATTAACATGGCTGCCGCTTTTTTCCGGCTTGGAGATAAGCCGGAGAAAAGCGCCAGTCTAGACGTGATTCTCCGGAAAATAAAGCCTTTTCCGGAGGATCTCTTATTCCGACTTTCAAGGCTTTATTTTCCGGAGAATCATGTCTAGACTGGCGCTTTTCTCCGGCTTATCTCCAAGCCGGAAAAAAGCGGCAGCCATGTTAATGCAAATACCGCGGGGGATATTTAAATCCCCCGCGGATTTGCCTATTCCAAAGTGCTACATTAGCATCCCTTTTCCGGAAGGGATGCCAGTGTAGACACAGCCATAGTGTAGATGTAGCCTATATGTTTCTGAGAGTTTGTCTGTTCGTGTGTCTGTCTGTCTCCCAGTTGAAAGAAATGCACAACTCCTCCTGCTGTGCCTGCTGCAGCAGCAGTAGCTGTGGACAAGCGCTTCTCATCTGGCACCAAGCTGCTGTGATAAGAAAAGGCTGGGGTTGTACTTTTTCCCTGGAGCAGCCTGTATACTGAACCCCTCCTTCCCAATATACCCCAGAACAATTATTTAAATGAAGAAAAACAAAACTTTACTTGAGTTAAGAACCCTAGCAATGCCAGGTAAACCTTTTAATATATTCCATATGTTGATTATCATAAACATTAGCAGCTTGGAGGGCAGATGTTACCTTTGGTCCTGGAATAGCTCGACCAGGAAGGCCTGGCATTCCAAGACGTCCTGGTCCACCAGGTTCACCCTATAGCAAATGAAAAAAAGTACAATGGATTTTTATGAGAGATGGGCCTGAGCAGCTCTTGGGTAGCAACATTTCTTGAAAGATATTTAAATGTTCTATTAAACAAATTGCAAGTGATCGCAGAGACATTATAACCAATGCAGTTAGACTGGTTACCAGCATAGTACTGATTTCTCAATGTAAAACTGGATTTTTTCCTAGTTCATTGTACAGTGTTTCAAATTAGAAGATCCTTATACTAATGCACTACAGGTTCTAGACCAAGTATATTGGAGTAATGAAGACTTTCAATGGGCTTTACTATTGGAATCAACTCAATACTAAGAAATTCAGCCACTTTTATTGTTTTAAAATACAATCTTCCCATCTCAAAATACACGACTTAGATTTCTTAAGTGTTCTTGTCTCTATTTTACCACTTTCAATTTTCCTCCTCTTGAGTGTTTGTGATCATCACAACTTCAGAAAGCTGAAGGAAAACCATGAAATTGCTAAAGGTGATAAGCCTGATTCTCTTCACATTCTTACTGGGGTAAATTTAGAGTAACTTAAAGTCAAAGAAGTTACATTTACATGAAACCAGTGTAAATAATAAGAGGAAAATCAAGCCTTGTCACTTCTATATGTATCTACTGAGACTAGAGTTTCAGAGGGGTAGCTAAATTAGTCTGTTAGACTAAGGGTACGTCTAGACTACATGCCTCTGTCGCCAGAGGCATGTAGATTAGGCTACCAGACATAGTAAAATGAAGCGGTGATTTAAATAATCGCCGCTTCATTTAAATTTACATGGCTGCCGCGCTGAGCTGACAAACAGCTGATCAGCTGTTTGTCGGCTCAGTGCGGCAGCCATGTAAATTTAAATGAAGCGGCGATTACTTAAATCGCCGCTTCATTTTACTATGTCTGGTAGCCTAATCTACATGCCTCTGGTGACAGGCATGTAGTCTAGACGTACCCTAAGACAGTCCCATCAGCATGTTATCCAAGTATCCCCCAAATATTTAAACACAGAAATAACAATAATCTTCCTCTTCTTTCCCACACTATAGAAAAGAAGTGGGATTAGTTGAAAGGTTTTTTTAAAATATTTGCTTGTATATGCGAGTGGGTGTGTTATGTTTCCTTATATAAAGAATTTACTGAGTTATAGAAATGAGTTTTGCATTAAATGCAGAGAGTATTTTGTGGTCATTCATATCTGTTGCAGAAGAAAAATAATGGCACTGCAGTTATTTTTGTTGCACAGGACAAATCAGCTCCAGGTTCACAGAAGGACTGCAGAAGTGTGTGTGAGGAGAAACAATCAAAATGGGCCAAATTTGGTTGGTGTTGCAACCCCATGTACCACGTTGCTATGCCACACACTCAAAATTGGCCTGGACATCCTCCATCATGAGTTGGGTCAAAGCTGAGAGAGTGCATGGCATTGCAGTCTCTCAGATTTGTCCTGACTGCTTTTCTGCCATGCTAGCAGGGAAGGGGTTCTGCTATTATACCTCCTAGGTTCAGTCAGGTGCCAAGAAGAAGATTTGGACTCTCTGTTCCTCCCTCACTTCCGCTGTGCCTGACTTCAGGATCTCAAAACTGGGGGAGGGGCATGGACTCCCCTACTTAAAAAGTGTGTGTGGGGGGCAATGGCCTTTTCACCCCACCCTCTCCTCAACTGATGAGCTAGAGCAGGCATGTCCAAAGTCCGGCCCGCGGGCCAATTGTGGCCCGTGTTCTGGTTTAATATGGCCCCACAGGTAATTTGGCAATATCTATCTTTTATGGCCCCCAACGAATCCATATGTATTGAGATGAATACATTGTAAAATCTCAGTTAATGTCAGTTGGTCTAAATCAGTTATAAATATATTTGGACACAACATGTATACTTGGTGTTATGTTCCTGTTCATATTTTTTGAACTTAAAAGTTGACAGACAACCTTTATTACCAATAATATGTAATGTACTTTACAATGTTCCTGACATATATTTCAGCTTTCTGGATTTTTTTTTTCCATCTGGCCTTCAGATATGAAAGGCAGAGTAATTTAACACCTGTTTAGATTTGTCATCCATGTGACGAAATGAAAAGTATGCCGTTTGCAATAACCTTTGCATAAAATAGTTAATTTGCATTTAATTTTAATGGTTCAAACAACATCAGGCAAAATGGTCGGCCCTCACGCATGTTCACTTCATCAAATCTGGCCCTCTTTGAAAAAAGTTTGGACACCCCTGAGCTAGAGCTTTGGCTTGCAACCTCAGTTATAAAGATACAGTATAAAACTAAGCGTACTTTAGCACCGGCAGGTCCAGGTACTCCGGTCGGTCCCGATAATCCACGTATGCCTCTCTGACCTTGGTCACCCTACACCAATGAAGAAATGTTAATCTACATTTTATCGATATGGTTAACAAAAAGTCATTTGAAATCTCATGTAATCATCAGTCAGACCAGGACCTCATAGAATTTGTTGGGTCCAGAGCATAATCTTAAAATAAGGTCCCCCACCCTTCTCAAACTAACTGCCGCTGAGAAGAGGCAAGGGGAGGTATTGGAGAGCAAGCCCACCCTGCACTTACCTCACAGGAGTACTATTACCAGGCATGTAGAGTTGCAGCTCCATTCAATTTGACCCAGCAACCCCTGCATCATGACAGAGAGGTTGTCTAGGCAAAATTTCAGTTAGTTGTTGGGATCTGACACAATCGGTTGCAATGCCACTCGTTCAAATTTGCCTATCTGTCCCTCTCATGATGGAGGGATTGCTGAGCCAAACCTGAGTGGTGCTATGAGCCCACCTGATAGATCACAACACTACTTGGTTTGAAAGCCTTCTAAAAAAAAAATGGAGCCTCGGACAATTTACCTGTTTAGCTCCCACTGCCCAAGCAGGTTTGAAACCATGGCCTGCTGCACAAGAAACTTCCATTAATTTCAATGGGAAGTCAGTTAATTCAGTTTAAGTCAATGTGCCTAATTCTCCTCTAATTACATCTGTACTTCTTGAACGTCAATGGTACTACACGGCTACGTCTACACTGGCCCCTTCTTCGGAAGGGGCATGCTAATTTTGAACTTGGGAATAGGGAAATCTGCGGGGGATTTAAATATCCCCCGCAGGATTTAAATAAACATGGCCGCTGCTTTTTTTCCGGCTTGGCGAAAAGCCGGAAAAAAGCATCTAGACTGGCGCGATCCTCCGGAATAAAGCCCTTTTCCGGAGGATCTCTTATTCCTACTTTGAAGTAGGAAAAAAAGCGGAAAAAAAGCGGAAAAAAGCGGCGGACATGTTTATTTAAATCCTGCGGGGGATATTTAAATCCCCCGCAGATTTCCCTATTCCCAAGTTCAAAATTAGCATGCCCCTTCCGAAGAAGGGGCCAGTGTAGACGTAGCCCACTAGTATAAAGCCATTGTAAAAAGAATTAGACCCAAAAGGAGTTGTTTGCTTGAATCAGCGAAGGCAAGTCCACCAAGTAAAATAAAATGAGAACTTATTTACATGAAATAATTAATAAAAAAAATCTAATAATTAGAGAACCATTTTTAGATAACAAGTAAATATATTATATGTATAAGAAGATCTTTCTGTCTGTCAGAGAAAATCAACAAGCCAAAACACCTACCCCCATTAAGCTATTTACAGTATATATTTCTAGACAGAAAAATGCTAAGATGAAGTGTAGATTGTAAAGCTGTAAATATTAAAACATTTTTTAAACTACATCTGAAGCAGGAAGCCTGCTAAACAACCAGTGCAATCAGTGGGGCCTGCTAAACAGGAAGCCTGCTAAACAACCAGTTGTGTGTGTGCACTTTTTTTCTGCTTCTCACTTTTGTGCAGCCCCTTGCTGACATCTCTGTGGGTTAGTGGGCCCCGACCCAAAAAGGATCCCCACCCTGGGGTAAAAGGTAGGAAACAAAGGTAGGAATAAATGGTCAGTTTTCAGAATGGAGAGAGGTAACTAATGGTGTCCCACAGGGGTCCATACTGCGACCAGTCCTATTCAATATATTCATAAATGATCTGTCATCAGTGATGTGACAAAATTTACAGATGATACACAACTACTCAAAATAGTTAAGTCCAAAGCAGAGTGTGAAGAGCTTCAAGAGGATCTCAACAAAACAAAGTGACTGGGCAACAAAATGATAGATGAATTTTTTGCTGATAAATGCAAAGTAATGCATACATATTGGAAAACATAATCCCAAATATACATACAAAATGATGGGGACTAAATTAGCTATTACCAGCCAAGAGAGAGATCTTGGAGTCATTGTGAATAGATCTCTGAAAACCTTTACTCTATGGCTGCGTCTAGACTGGCAAGATTTTGCGCAAACTCTTGCCGCCTGTCTACACTGGCCACGAGTATTTGCGCAAGAACACTGACCTTGTACTGTACAAAATCAGTGCTTCTTGCGCAAATACTCTGATGCTCCCGCTCAGGGATAAACCCTCTTGCACAAGTATTCTTGCGCAAGAGGGCCAGTGTAGACAGCAACGTTATTTTCTTGCGCAAGAAAGCCTGATGGCTAAAATGGCCATCAGAGCTTTCTTGCTCAAGAGAGCACATTTTGAATGTACGTCCACATTTTGAATACTGCATACAGATATTGTCACCTCATCCCAAAAAAGATATCTTTGCATTAGAAAAAGTTCAGAAAAGGGCAACAAAAATAACTAGGGGTATGGAATGGCTGCTGTATGAGGAGAGATTAATAAAACTGGGATTTTTCAGTTTAGAAAATAGACTAAAGGGGATATGGTCTAGAAAATCATGATTGGTGTGTAGAAAGTAAATAAGGAAAAGTTATTTGCTTGTTTCCATAATAGAAGAACTAGCAGTCACCAAATGAAATCAATAGGTAGCAGCATTAAACAAACAAAAGGAAGTATTTCTTCACACAATGCACAACCTGTGTAACTTCTTACCAGAGGATGTGGTGAAAACTAGGACTTTAACAGGGTTAAAAAAAGAGCTAGATAAATTCATGGAGGATAGGTCCATCAGTGGCTGTTAGCCAGAATGAGTAGGAATAGTGTCCCTAGTGTCAGAAGCTGGAAACAGGGATCAGGGGATGGATCATTTGATGATTACCTGTTCTGTTCATTTCCTCTAGGGCAACTGGCATTGGCCACTGTCGGAAGATAGGATACTGGGCTAGATGGATGTTTGGTCTGACCCAATATGACTGTTCTTTTGTTCTTATTATTAGAACATAGTTCTAACAATAACATACACAAGATAGAAGTTCAGAAAACCTAAATGTTTGAAATTCTGGCAACAAGGTTTCAACCACAGGTATAACTGTTTCTTTATCACCATCCTAATATAGTTCCTAGAGAGGAAACCTTTTGAACTCATCGGATACCATAATTTCCAATTTTCACTTTCCCTTAGCCTTTAAAATGTATTGTTATGGGGACCCTCTTCTATGTACAGAGCACTGGACGTGGCTCCATCCAGGCATGGTCAGCATCATTTTTTTCAGGTGTCAAGAGGGATTACTAGAAAATGATCAGAGGTGTTTTATCCTCCTGCATCCAAATCATGCAAACATAGGCCCAACATCCATTTGAATAATCCAAGGGTGGGCAATAATTTTTGTAGGGAGGCCACTTCACCAATGTTGGTAGTGGTGGAGGGGCCTTGCGTGGAAAGGGGTGGGGCCTCAGGCAGAAGGGGTGGCTTTCTCTGGGTACTGCATGCAAGGGGAAGGAGATTGTGTGCTCCCCTGTGGGAGCTGTTTTGAACAGTTGGCCATTCCTTCTGGTGCTGCATGCCCCTAGTGCAGAGAGGAGATTTCATGTGCTCCTCCACTCCCAGGCCTCAATTGGCTTGGGGGTGGGAGAGCATGTGAGGTCTCCCCGCCTCTGCCGCCTTGCCCAGCCCAGGCACATGGCGTCTAGAGGGAACTGCCAGTCATTTTGAACAGCTGCGGTTCCCTCTGGCATTGCACGCACCTGGTGGGGGGAGGAGATTTTGTGCGCTCCCCTGCTCCCAAGTCCCAATTGCCCTGAGGCCAGGGGAGCTCATGGAGTCTCCTGCTCCTGCCCTACCGGGGTGTGTGAGACCTAGAGGGAACCACCAACTGTTTTGAACATCTGGCAGTTCCCTCTGGTGCTGTGCACCCCTGGTAGTGTGGAAGGAGGGGGAAGATTTTTCGCACTTCCCTGCCCCGGGTCTTGATTGGCCTGGAGGTGGGAGCACAGCGGGGTGAGCTGCGTACTGGCTCAAATGGCTTGGCTGGCTGTGTCTTGTCCACACCTGGAATAATCCTTACTCATTTGAGTGAGGGTTCATATAACTGAAGATCTGCAGGATTGCAGCTTCTAGTCTGTAGCAGCATGTTGTATTGTTACTGGAATGTTGGGCTGCCTAGCTCCAAAATGAAAGCTTGCCTTTGATTGTATTTTATCAATTTCACTACTTTTTTTTTTAAATGGGGCTGAGACTGAAACAAGCTCTGCAGTCAGTTTGTTTCATAATGTCAGTCATAAAATCACTTTTTCTGCATTGAATCTATTTGTACTCCACCTAGATTCCCTGAGCATTGCTTTTGTTAACTTTAATTTTAACAAAGGATTCTTACCTTCTCACCCTGTATTCCAATTCCTGGAGCACCCTCAGGACCTCGAAGACCAGGTATCCCTGGCTCTCCCTGTGATGAAAAAAACCACCACCACCAAAGCAACACTTGAATTTACTTGTAATTTAATTAGTTTTATTTTTAAGTTGTATGGCTGGAGACAGAAGTTCTCTCTTTAGTCACAGAAACTATATACTCAGGTGGCAAGTCCTGTATTGCTTACTAAGAGTGAGCGATACCTCAGCAGTTTGTATACACATTTGTTATAAGAGAAATTCTGAGTTAGTTTTAATAAACTGCAGCTCAGAAGGAGCAAGAGTGGAATCTTGGCCCTTTAAGTCAATGGCAAAACTCCCATTGGCTTCAGTGGGGTCTGAGGTGATCATACAGCCTCATTTATGAGCTCTTGCAGGGATGCACGAGAAGACATGTTTCTGGTGATAAATGTCATGCTCAGTACATTATTTTTTTAAACACAGGGTAAATATAATGCAATGTGTATTATAAGTTTAGCCACTAGATGGCCACTTGCATAATGTACTTTACCCAAGCTGGTAACAAGAGAGACTGAGCACTGAGTGTCTTACAGTATGTTTACACACTGAAAATGCTATGGCATGCTGTTGCACTTCAGCATAAAACACTACCTATGCCAACTAGAGGGGTCTTCCCATTGTGGTAGGTCAGGGGTTGGCAACCTTTTCAAACCAAAGATCCAAACAACATCAAAATACAGAACAACTAGTCAAAGAGCTGAATGCCCATTTGCATGACTGAAAATATATAACTTAATATTATTGATAACTGACATGACTGACAATAGCATAAATGAAACATTGAACCCAAGAACTTTATTTAATGGGACTTTGTCTGCTACATCTTTTCACACATTTCTTTGACAGTTACATCACAACTGGTAAAATCCAGCAAATGCTTATTGGGTAGTCGAGTAGGAACTCAACTAGTCACCCCCCCCCTTGCTACCTCTATCAGAGAAAGGCAGCTGCTGGGGGGAACCGGGTTAAAAGCTGGTTCTACATGTGGGGCAGCCGAGACAGAGGGCAACAGGGGAAACTGTGCAAGTGGGGATTAAAAAAAACAGTCCCACTCAGGCCAGTCCCACTGCTGCTCCTCTCCCTTTGGAACGTACAAGAGCTGCCCACGGCTCTTGTACATTTTAAAGAAGAGGCGAAGAGGGGAACTGGTGCCAGCGGGGACTGCTTTGTGGGTGGCTCCTGTACATTTCAAAAAGAGAGGCACAGTGAGTGCCCCCTTTATCAACTAATTGAGTAGTCAATGGAAATTTAACATCCTTAACCCAGAGGACAGCCAGGGACTGATAAAGGCTAATAGATGATGAAGCCGAGCTGGGCAGAGAGAGGCTGAGTGTGTATAAAGCCAGGAAATTTCCAGCAGAAGGCAGCTACTACACTTGAGGCTAACAGCATACACAGGGCAGGAATACACCTAATAACGAGTTTTACTGTAGAGCACTATCTGGCCATTGTGGCTTAAATGGGAACAATTTCTTTATAAATAGACCCAATGATGGACTATATGGGTTCTGAACAGTGAATGAAACAATTGATGAGCTTTGTAGGTATCTAAGGACTTTGACAAAGAAAAGAGAAACTTTCTGAGGAATTTAAACATCTGAAGGTGACAAAATACATTGTTATTTAATATAAACAATGCATAAATAGGGCATTATTAAAAGCCACTGTACATTACCTGAAAGACAGAGGGCAAAGGAAGACTAAATCACCGAGTGACGAGGAGCAATAGTTGGTGGCAACTATAATCTGTGCCACCCAAAAGAGAAAAAAGAAGGGGGTTGCAAGGAGATGATCTGCAATCACTCTCTGGAAACTATAAAACCTAGCAGAGAGCATAAGCCCTAGCACCTTGGTTCTGAAATGATGGCCAACCCAGAGGTGTTTGGGCAAGGCTAGTTTGGAAGAGGTCCAAGGAAAGAGCAAGAGTAACTGGAATTGAGCAGACTGGTTGTTAGGCACAGGGTTGCTAAGGCAAAACCAGGAGTAATGGGTGAGTACATGTTTCCATACCAGCCACTGGGAAGGTGGTATGGACTTGGAATTGGCAGAGAGGACTGCCTAGGATGGGGCACAGACTGTTTGTCTCAATGGACTTTGATATCCTGCAAGGGGAGGACTGGACAGTGATCTGGATGGAGGGATGAGTCACAAAAAGAGAACACCCTGACTACGTGTACACTACAAAGAAAAGTCGAAAATGATATGCAAATTGAAAAACACAATTTGAGTATCTTTTTCTGCTCTTCTTTTGAAAGAGGCTTTTCTGAAATTTGGCGCATCTACAGGTGCCAAATTTTGGAAAAAACATCTTTTGAGCCATTCCTTCTTCCTCATGAAATGGGGTTTACAGGGATGGCAAAAGAACGCGTCTGCTTTTTCAGAAATTTTTCTGAAAAAGTGGACGTGTTCCTTAGACACAGCATAGAGCTGCAGTCTAGACGTTGTCTCTGAGTCCCCAGAGAGAGAGAGAAACCATGATCCGTGGTGTGAGCAACCAAAGGAATGGCTACCAGACCTGGTGAGAGCTAATCCCCCAACTCAGTGGTGAGTATACCTGGTTACAGGACCTCATGGAGGCTTTTCAATGTACATGTGTAAGGTCATTATTGCACATGGATCTGCCTTTCCCCATGAGCGAAGTGGTCATCCCTTCCTCAGCAGTGTCAATCCCTTTGTCCCAGGCTCCATGGAGGACTCTCTGCTGGATCAGGCCAGCTATCAGTATGAAGGAAGGGTGGGCAATAGGTGAGCTGAGGCAGGAAGGGAAAGGTAGGGAACAAAGAAATTCAAACCTTTTGTCCTGGGGCTCCGTCTTCCCCTGGAAGACCAGGTAGGCCTGCAAACCCTGAAGATCCTGGTTCACCCTGAAATGAATATTGGAAATAAATAAATATTGGAGATAAACAGAAACATGTCCATATTTTAAAAGTAAGTATTCTATATTTTGAAGAGGTTGTTTGTTTGTGGATTTGTTTATGCAAAATAAAGTCATACTTCACGATTATTTACAGATACCAAATTTTGCATAAACAATCCTGCCACATAAATTAGCTGAATATGGAATATGCTGGACGAAAGATTTTTCTTTCAGTGTGCAGCGGCGGTCAAAAAAGCAAATAGAATGTTAGGAATCATTAAAAAGGGATAGAGAATAAGACGGAGAATATCTTATTGCCTCTATATAAAACCATGGTATGCCCACATGATGAGTACTGCATACAGATGTGGTCATCTCAGATGTGGCATTGAAAAAGGTTCAGAAAAGGGCAACAAAAATTATTGGAGATTTGGAATAGGTCCCATATGAAGAGAGATTAAAAAGACATGGACTTTTCAGCTTAGAAAAGAGGAGACTAAGTGGGGATATAATAGAAGTCTATAAAATCATGACTGGTATGGAAAAAGTGAATAAGAAAAAATTATTTACTTATTCCCACAACATAAGAACTAGGGGTCACCAAATGAAATTAATAGGCAGCAGGTTTAAAACAAACAAAAGGAAGTTTTTCTTCATTCATCGCACAGTAAACCTGTAGAACTCCTTGCCAGAGGATGTGGTGAAGGCTAGGACTTTAACAGGGATCAAAAGAGAACTAAACAGATTCATGGAGGTTAGATCCATCAAAGGCTATTAACCAGGATGGGTAGGAGTGGTATCCCTAGCCTCTGTTTGTCTGGAGGCGGGTAGTAGGGGAATGATCATGTAAGGATTACCTGTTGTGTTTCCTCCCTCTGGGGTATCTGGCATTGGCCACTGTGGGCAGAAAGGATACTGGGCTAGTTAGATCTTTGGTCTGACCCCGTATGGCCGTTTTTATGTTATTACATGATGAGCCCAATCTTCAGCTAACAACATATAAATTAGTGTAGTTCCACAGAGCTGGGTCAATTTATACCAGCTAAGGATCTGAGCTTATATATTGGGATTCAGATTAAATGTGGTAATTTTTGATTCAGATAAACATTTGTAAACTAAAAAACTCCAAGCTGGTCTAGCTAGATATTTTGTATTAATCTGTTCACCAATGACTGATTTTGATTTCACACAGTTTATACACTGACAGTCACAATCTGGCTGCTGTTTCCCTTGTATGTCACAGAGAAAGTCTTCTTAGCATATACTCAATGGGCCTTGGGAGGCACATGACCAGGATTCATCACCAAATTTGGTCTTTTGGTTTGATCATTAGCTTCCATGGCTCAGGCTGTTCACCCATGCCCCTTACAGGGAAAATAAGTCATGCCAAATATTTTGGCTGACATAACTTACTTTCCACTCTGTGCCAGCTCCTGTGTACTAGCTGGGGGCAGAGTCAAGGGTCTATTTAGTCTGCAACTCTGGAATAATAGCTCTTTGTGAAGGCTCTCCCTTTGGTGCTCAGGATCTGCTGATATGGATAACCTGTGCTGAAGAAGATCTAAACAAGAAAGCCTAAGTATTGGCTAAATATCTAGATTGTTTCATCCCTATGACATTTGGATACTAATGCATAGTGCTAATATTTTAAAACATACATTTTTGGATATCATTAAATGATAGTGGCCAAAGTTTTGAAAAAAAATCGGAGCTTAAACTTTAGCTCTTAATTCCATGTTTTAGTGCTTATAGGTGGGATTTTCAAAAGTGCTTAGTAATTTAGCAGTACAAGTCCAAGGAAAGAGCTTATTAACACTATACCTTTGAACCGGGTTCCCCAAGACCTCTTTCTCCTGGTGCTCCAGTTTCTCCTGGCAAGCCTTGTTCACCCTTAAATAGAAAATGTTTGTGAAGAGCATTAACATCAGAAAGATAAGATGACATTTTCTTGGCAGCTTATATTTACAAAAAGGAGATTCAGCATAATAAAAATGCATTATTTGAGGTCCTAACTTTAAGATTTTTACCCACAGGGCTAGATTCTCCTACACATAGTCTACTTTCTGCTCTCTTGGGAAACTTGTCACTGGAACTAATAAATGTTGAAGATCTATAAATAATACAGCAGATATTTTGAGAGCACATATGATTTTCAAATATACTTTCCTCTTCTGTCTCCTTTATAATGAGTAGAGCATCTCCCTGCTATTAATCATTCCAAATGTGAGGAGCTCTCCGTTGTTCCCTATTTACTTCTTATTACTGGACAGAGATTGCTAACCCATATCAAAAGCCTAGTGATGAGAAAGAATTCAGAATTGGGACCTTATGATGGGGTGATTGGGATCCTGAAGGGATTAGTGTGCACCTGAGAACCAATTAATATACCTGGCAGTATCGGCAAGAGACAAAGCCAGGCTTAACTGATAATGAAATTCAGCTGGGTGGTGATTATAAAGCCAGCAATTCTGTAGCTGAAAACAGTTGTGAATACCTACCTGAAGGAAAACTTGGTGTAGTACTATAACTGTACAGTAGTCTCTGAGAGAAAGGTGAGGACCCAATGGGCTGGAAGCATGTGGTTTTTGTTCCAGTAAGAAAACCAGGCAAGCTGTAATCCAGACCTGATGCATACTGGCTAATGGCCCTTATAGCATATTTGAAATATTATAAATGATATCTAAGACTGGTTTCATATTTTGAGAGAAACAGACTCATAGGTTCCAAGCAGAGTGGGTTTGAGGGGAAGGAACACACCTGATCATAGTGTAAGGGTAAGAGAACTTAATAATTTATAGTTATTTTTCTGGATATTGAAAAAATGATATATTATAGAGGACAGGTTTACTTCAGAAAGTGGCTACTCTGGGTATAAAAGGAAGGATGTACAAGCAGATGAGAGATTTCTTAAAGAACTATGCAGATCAGAAAGTTTATACAAGTGTATAGACACTTATAAATGATACTTCATAGGAGAGTGTTATCAGTTCTACCTTAATCAAAATCTTGATAAATGATCTTCAAAAAGATGTGTAGGAATAGGCATCACTTTAGTTGCTGACTACTGTGCCATATGACCAAAACCAGAAACCACAAAATAGTTTGAGCAAATGAAGTACTAATGAAGTGTGTGGAATGGGGAAATAAATTCTCAATTGATAAAACTATGGGAATAATATTCACAAAAAGGAAACTTAATAGGTACAATTTATAATATTTTTAGAGACAAGTATAGTTGAAAGCTTTCAAATTTTTAGGCATGGCATTTGACAGCAAGCTCACTTGGAAGGATCATATTGACAACATAAGAGGTAAATGTAAAGGCAGATCAAATTACTTAGAAGCATTTCTGGAACTGCCTGTAGTGCAGATAAGAAATCAGTGGTAATGCTATTCACAACACTAATAAGACAAATCATTGAGAATGGGTGCCACACTTTTAGTTTGGCATCAAAAACAAATTTGTGAAAACTTGACTCAGTCCAAGCTCAGGTGTTGCAAACTGTATGTGGTGTTTTTCGTCACAGGGCTGCTGTGTGTACTGTAGATAGCTGTGGATGAAATTCCAATTACTTTAAAAATGAAGATTTAGGATTTAGCTTCTTTGGCTGAAGTCACTGGAAATGGAGAAGATGTAAACACTCAGCTAATATGTGAGGAATGCGAGGAATTAAGTGGTCAGTGTGTAAGACAAGAGTAGGTTAAAGAGAGGATAAGTGATCTTAGTGAAAAAAGGATAAAGTCTACTGCTTTGGGAAAATGCATCATAATTGGAAAATTATACCTCTTCAGATAAATATGAAGTTGTATAATAAAATTAAGGGAAGAGTGTTAAATGTGCAAGATATGGCATATCAGTATGGTTGCTGATAAGTGGGATGCTATTGCCATATGTATGCTCATGGTTCTGAATTCCATCACTCAAGAAAGTTATCCAATTTTGTAGCTGTTTTGCCAGCCAAACAGGCTTGGATAATGCTGGCCTTAAATTGGTTATAGAAGTGTGCCAGCTACCATCCGGTCTGATCCCTTATAAAGACTACTGATGACCAGAAAGAGCACTTTGGAAAGCAGAAATTAAATATTTAATGAAATATTGCTACTAACAGAATTGATGCAGTTGGGTCCAATCTCAGTAATAGCATGGATTCCAGTGCAGTGGGCAATGAGCTAGCAAACCATATGGCAAATAATGGTGTCACACATGAGCAAGCTGATTTAGAGCCCCCTTTAATTCAACTGGAATTTAGAAATCTAATTAAAAATGAATTTGCGAGGAATGGCAGGAAATCCGGGCAAAAGGAAACAAAGGGAAAATGACTCTGTGAAACGTGTCCAAGATTTAAAAATGCTTATCTACTCCAAGGTCTTGAGAGAGAATGTGAAGTGGGTCTACTTAGAATTTTAACTGCCCATTGTGGCTTAAATAGTAATTTGTTTATTGTGAACTTAAAGATGAATTATGTTGGCAATGCAAAGTCCAGGAAACAGCTGATCATCTCCCATAGGAGTATTGAGTATATGAGATATTTATATGAAAAACGTAGAGGCCTTAAAGTATCAACATTTTCACTGCAACAACTAGTAAGAGCATCAGGAAACTGGGTCTCCATAAAAAAATGGCGATTTTTAAAATACTAGAAAAGGTGAAAGACTAATTCAAGAATTTATCTGTGCTGTTGAGGGGTTGGCATTCATAGACAGCAGGTGAGTCTGCTGCACTATAAAACTCAAGCAGAAGAAGAAAGTTTGTAATTGCTCCCTGAGGGATAGAAGAGGTAAGCAGCAATCCAGGGAAGCAGCAAGAAGTCTGAGGGAGTAGATCTTGGCTAACCGCTACAGGGTTCCTAGGCTGGATTCTAGAGAAGATGGAAGTGTTTGGTTTCTCCCACAACTATCAAAGAAGGTTGATTAAATCTCCCTAAGGAAGTGGACACCAACAAGTTGATTGCAATTGTCTGGTTGATCCTGGAAACTCTCCTAGTTGAACACAATCTTTGGTAGTACAGCAGAGCAACTGGGGGAAAACGACCAAGGCGGGGGATAGAGTGAGGGGACAGGGTTTCAGGGAAAGGGTGGGGGTAGATCCTGGATTGCCCTTAAATCCAAAGTTAACTTGGGTGTAAAAAGGTTGGAGTCCACTGTGCTGAGGTGAGGTGCATAAAGGGCCACAGAGCCCAGAGACCAATGGAATGCCTGTTGTGATGTGACTGGACTATAGCTAAGTTGGACTCTGTTACTACAGAAAAAATGGACGAAAAATGTGACTTGGCCAGAGGGCCAAGTTGCGGAAGAGACCACTGCAGAGATATAGCGATCACTGGTAGGGGGTACCATATGGGACACTGCCACTATGCCACAGCTGACCATGAGGAGGTGTTCTTATGTTGAGTAAACCCCTTTACACACCCATATTTCTTGCTCATCAATCTTTCTATTTATAAAGCCCCATTAAACCTGTCTCAAATGCTTTCATGGTGACCACTTTCACCAGTAATTCCATCATTTGGATGAACTCCGGGCTTCAATTTTGACACTTAAGAATGCGATCCTACTTAAAGCTTGTGCTGCTTTCTAACTTTTCTAAATGTCTGGTATTGGATGAAATACAGGGAGAAACTATGAGCCCAAGCAACAAGAACAGAAGGCAGTCTGTAGACAACAACATGCAGTTGTGGAAGGGGTGCAATGTAGTGAGGAAGAGGGATGCAGCTGCTTGAGGCCTTGGTGCGCTGTGCAGTCAAGCATAAAATACTTTTCTGGAGAGACGGGAAGCGTGCCTGCAGTTTATGTAAGGACAATCAAGTATGAAACAGAACCTGAGTTTCTGGTGTATAGAGTCCCAAAAGGCTCCTTGATAGCAGTAGGCCATGAAAAGAAGCTAGGTACATAGAGTTGAGTGGGGTTTAGCAAAGCCTCCCAATGGCTTAGGGTCAGTTACTATAGGCTCAACCTCTCTAGTCTGGGACCCTTGGGACCTGACCAGTGCAGAACCAGAGAATTTGCAGAACCACAGGAGGTCAATATTGTCTAGTAGTATTACCAACACTTCCACTGCTTACTGGGCTCTTAGAAGACATTTAGGGGAAATTAGAGCTAAATAACAGCACAGAACACTGAGAGCTAGGACTGGTGGCTGTAAACAAAGCTTATGGGACCACGGGAAACTTGGTTATGCCCATTGTAAGTGGACATCTGGCTAACAAAAATCATGCTGGATCCCAAATGTTGCCAGACTAGAAAGGTTCAACCTGTACAATAACTTACTGTAGCTGAATCTTTATTAAGAATTACCATAAAATTAAGCCATTTCTTATAAGTGACATTTAATGTTAAATCAGAAAACTTCATCATTGCTTTTACATCAGTGAATTTCCTTACCTTTGAGCCAGGCAGCCCTTGTCCAGGTGGCCCTCTTGGACCAGGTGGTCCTTTCGGTCCTTCTACCCCCTAAAAAGATTTTACAATTAATCTTTAAAAGTAAAATATTCCCCCAATATTTCAGAAACCCTTTTAAATGAAAATCCCACCTTTTCTCCTTGAATCCCAATGCCAGATAACCCAATAGGCCCAGGTAAACCAGGTGGGCCAACTTCACCCTGTTGAACAAAGTACAATTGCTTATTTTGTGAAGATATGGAAACAATTTAGGTTGGATCCTCAGCGAGTGTGCATGAGAATAGCTCCTTTGAATTCAATGGAGCTACTTCAATATATACCAGCTGAGGTTCTGACTCTACACCTTCTAAAGAGTCCATTTATACATCTTAGCTCATGCTGGTTCAGCTGTTGTAAACAACAGTTAGTCTCCCCCCCACCCCCCAGATCTTAACTTTCCCACAGAATCAATCACTTTTTGTTCCATCTCACATTTACTACAAAGAGATTTTAGAATAGGTTGAGGCAGTTTATCGGCTATAAATCTCACCACAACGTTAGTGTTGTGCAGTTCCTATTGTAGATATCAAATTATTCATTTTGCTTCATTACATCTTTTGTAGCGAATATCAACTCCCACTGCATTCAGATTCCTTTGTAGTTGGTTAACTGTCTGACATATTTACTGCTCACCTTTTCACCTTTTATGCCAATGCCCGGCTGGCCACGAGGTCCTTTAGGACCATCAAACCCGCGCTCACCCTATATGAAAAAAATGATGTTAACTTCAGCAATCCATGCTTATTTACTCTCTTCAGTACAAATCAGAGAGGCTATTGGTAGCATCATGAAGGAAATCAAAAGAAAGAAGAAGAAGGCAGTGCCTGAATTTCTTTTTTTCATGGGAGTAGTCTTGGTGAAATAAAGTAAACAGGATTTGTTTTGCCTGAATAAGGATTTCAGCACTGAGTCCATAATGTGTCACTGTTTCAGCTGAAGAAGTGGGTTGTGCCCACGAAAGCTCATGATACCATCTACACTTTTTGTTAGTCTCTAAAGTGCTGCAAGACTATTGGTTGTTTTTAAGTTGTTTCAGTATAATAATTTGAGTGTAGCAAATGGCTCTCTCAGCATGGCAGCCAAGCATAATGATGGAAATGGAAGGTGATTAGGAATAGAAAAGGGGTACTAATGAAAAGGGGTTTGTCATACGCCAAAGGAATATTTTAAAGAAAGTTTAACTACAAAAGATCTTAAAGAAAATGCAAGTTAATAAGATAGAAAATGATTGAACTTCATTGTATTTCTATTATTAAAACATATAGGAGCTTCACTCAGCTGATAAAATTATCGTATTTCTACATAGTGAAATCAATAGAACTAATGATCTTCCGCTATTAATAAAATTTTTCATTTTAGATTTTCCTTATTTTTTAAAAAATTCCTGCTTAAGATAACATTCCTTTATCCTACTACAGGCCCGTATGCAGGGGGGTGGTGTGAAGGGTGAGAACGCATCCCCCCCATGTCCTTTATGGTCTGCCATGGGGCTGATTCCGGCTGGTCTGGGAAAGGCAGAGGTGGCGCATTGCCAGCCTCCCTCCCTTGTGCTCTGGCTGGCCAGTGGAAATCAGAAGCAGCACACAGCCAGACTCCTTCCTCTGTGTTCTGGTTGGCCAGGGGAAGTCTGGGGCTGATTCCCCAACTCGAACCCAGGACAGAGACTGGGGGTGGAGTTGGGCCCTGAGGGCAGGGCAGCCACCAGTCCCTCCAACAGCTTGCTCCCCGCCCCCCTCCCCAGAAATTCCTGTGAACAGGCCTGTAGGATATCTGAATACATTTTCCTTCTGATCAAACTCTAATCTTTTAACAAACAAGCTCTCACAGAAGAAGCAACTGTATAGTTTTAGATTTACAAATCAGCTTCTAAAATACATGATTTAATGTTAGAGACCTGACACAGTTGGCAACAGGATTGGAGATTATACAAATAATATAGAATCTGTTGACACATGTTTGGCTTTATTTCAAATTGGCAGTAAAATATAGTGCATTTTTGTAGGCACAGGAGTCCTAATCTTTGTTGTCCTGGCCAAATTCCAGTTTGGTTAAAATACATTCATTCTGCTTATCTAAATTCCCTTTCTACCTTCAGCTAGATGCATTCTTACTTCCTTAACCTGTTGTGTAGTGTTGCTTGGCACTGTTGGATAGTGGCTCTATTTCAGGAGTAGTTCAGTCATTTCTGTGGGTTCTCTTTGCTATATAAATATAAGTGATCAACACTAACAACATCAGAGAACATATATAATTCTTTTTGAAATAGATATCAGAAATTGAGATAATTAAAGTGATTATTCTGATATGACCAGCCAAAATGAAACCCAGCTATTGCAGTACTGGGTTAAATAAAATGCAAGAGTTTGAGTGAAGGGAAAACATTAGCATTTGGGGGCATACCTGCAAAATGATTTTTTCACCACTCCCTTAAACACAACCAACGTCTGACAAACCATGATCACCCCTAACTATGCTCAGGATCAAATTGGGGATTTTTGGGGAGGGGAGTTAATTCTTTAGGATATACCTCAACCGTAACTGACTCATTTCACATTTAAAACAAAAAGTGTAAAACAGGTGAACTCTTTAAGCCCTCTGCCTGTACTCTACGGGTGTGTCTACACTTCACCCTTAGCTCAAAATAAGCTACGCAGTTTGACTAGGTAAATTTTTCACCTTAGGTCTGGTCCTGCACGCATTCAAGTAAATAGAAAGGGTGCCCCTGGTTTAAATGGGATCAGGATCAAGCCTTATATACTATCTGTTATGGTACCTTTGGTCCTGGAAGCCCTTCACCTGGTGAACCTCTTTCTCCTTGAATCCCTTGAGGTCCTTGTGGCCCCTGTTAAAATACATTTTAAAAAGTCTAGAAAATATATAAACTATTCAAACTGATAAAAGAGCAATAAGCCTTGCTGTTGATCTTTAAATATCTCTTTGAATTTGGTACATAGTTATAACCTGTTAAAATAATACAGTAATGTGATAGTCACAATAAATCAAGAGAGAGAGCTTTCTGGCCTGCAGCTATAACATGTTTTACAGGATTATCTTTAGTAGCTTACTTATGAGTCACTGAAAGTTCCTTCTCTTTACTCATCTTAATTCTTCCCTCCCCTTCTTTTTCTTCATTTTGGTTATTATTATTAATGCTTATTAACACTGGGACATAACCAAGGTGAACTAGATTAAAGGCCACACAAAATAATGTGGAACAAGGTTTCATGAAGAAAGCTATGACTCTGTGGTATGAGCAAAACAAAAGCATACTTGCTAATGTGAGCATAGCCTAGCAAACGTAAGAAGGTAAAGATCTGTGCTTAAGACAGGTCCAGAATTTTCAGATATCAGGCTTGTTAGACAATGGTTCCCTATGCCTGTCTGCCTCTCAACTTCATCCTGGGAAAGTGGCAGGCACAGAATGCCAAATTTCAGTATTTCTGTAGAGTAGAATCCATAGAAGTGAACTGTGCTTGGAAAGGGTCCCATGTATAGCTTCAGAATTATCCTTAATTTTTAGGTGGAGAAATCCTACTGCCTTCAATAATAAAATAGAAACTACACCTTTCAATTCTTGTAATTTCTAATCTGTAATTTTTATTTTCCAAAAAAAAATTCAGAAATATGATGTGCCTGAAGAGTTTCCAGTTAATTTATAGGAGGGCTGGAGCCAGTTTATTGTTAAATGAGGTAAAGCAAGCAGAAACCACAAAAGAAAGAAGTGGACCAATGACTGAGGACATTGATTCTGTGGCTCTTCCAGATTGGCATTCCCAGTGAGAACTTTGAGCATGGAGTCAAATGCAGAACCTGGCCCTGAGACTAATATTGAATAGAGTTTTTTTTATTATTGCTTTGCCAGGAGCAACATGCATAACAAGAATGCATTGACCTATAATCTCTTCTCTGTATTAGGGGGATGCCATGAGTGACATCAGTCCAATACCTAGTACATTTTATGTCTCCTGGTGCACCAGTACAACTATGGTGGTTGGCATATGGGGGTACAGACAAGTCTCTGTCCTTTCCCTACCTTTTTGCATCTACATGCACAGGTTATACGGCCTTCACAGATGCTGCTCTTTCCCATGTAGCTACCTGCAGTGTGGGTAACCAGCATAGGCAATGAAAAAGACACATTTACTAACTGACTATTTCTAGTTTTATGACTTTTATTAAAGCTGTTTACCCTCTGGATTCAGAACCCTTCTACAAGAAGTGCTCATTCTTCTGCATGAACGTCTATTCAAGCTGGGCTGAGATTAGTCTATTCATCAAATACAGCTTTCTTACTTTAAAGGGAAAATGTTGTATAACATTATTCTTACAAATTTCTTTCTGAATCATGTTGGACTATATTCTCCTCTTGGTTACAGGGGTGTCACCTCAATGAACTGAGGAGAATTTTACCCAGAGTACACTGAACAGCATAACAAACCACATTGATTTAGAGAAAGGATTGCACTTGACTCTGAAGATCAGTTCTACTCCAAAAAGTGACTCTATAAAAATGGTAAAGTAGGCTCCAGGTTTGCCTCAAGTGAGCTCAGTTTACAGGTAAAGAGAGATGTGAGAAGAAGGGCAGGATTCCTCATTGACAGCCCTACAAACCCAGTTACGGAGGGAAGAGGGCTCTCTTCTTCATCAGTTGTTGGTTTTGCTGACCAAATTATGATTTTTTAGGGAAACCTATTCAACCTGAACGCTTTTAGGGGGATTGCACAGATGCACTTGTTTGAAATGTAACAAAAGAATTGGGTTGCTAAACCTCAAGAAGGAACAGAACTTAGATGCTTCTATCTTAGCTGTGCTGGCTTTGCAGTACTAAGAGGAGTGAAAAGCAATAAAACTATACATCAGCAAATGTGACTTTGAATACATGCATGAGCAGATTCATTTTTGGGTAAGAAGGAGCCATTTTTCAATTACTTTAAGTTGTAGAAACAGATTTTAGATAACAAATTGGAGATAAATTCTTCAAATAACCAAGGAAGATGCAAGTCATAGACAATTTGACATGTGTAAGAGAGAATTACCCTAAAAATGAAGAGTTGGCATAAGTTAGCATGCAAATACTTGTTAAGATGTGGCCTTCAGAGTGATTCTTTCTGCCCCAATCCCCAAGCCATCATAACACAGAACATACCGGTAGTCCTGGCTCACCAGCTCCAGGTGGGCCAAGAGGGCCTGGTCTTCCTGTCAAGCCAATATCACCCTTCAAACAGATATATTTTGAAAAGCATTTTTATTTTTAATTTGTGCAATGCATAAACACTTTTAAACCAAACATTCTCTGTGGAAGTGTTTAATTTACCTGAATGTAATGCAGGTTGCACCTCAATAAACCAGCACTCTCTTGTTCAATAATATCTGTGGTCCAGAAGGACCATGGATTTTCCAGGATCAGGGAGTCCTGGTGCATTGCAGGAGGGGTGGGGAGCCAGTGCACGGCTCAGCTGGACTGCTGAAGGGAGCGGGGGTTAAGTGCTGGTGTGTAGCTCAGCTGGGCTGCAGGGATGCCAGAAAGCCTATGGGGGGCAGTGGGGACTGGCAGCAGGGGGGACAGAAATGACCTCCCCTGGTCTGGAAAAATCTCTCATCTGGGACCAATCAGGTCCTCAGGGCACTGGACCAGGGAGATCCAACCTGTAGTAAGGCAAATCCTAATCTCCTCACCTCCCTGGCAACCATGTCCGCTGACAGGGGAGAGGGACAAGTTGGGTAACTGCCCCAGAGCCTGGAAATTCTCAAGAGTCCAGGAATACCAGCTGCTGCTATTGTGATGCTGGCAGTGGCCAGAGCCCCGGGGCCTTTTAAATTGCCATTGGAGTGCCACGCAGCATGCTCCAGGCAGCTCTAAGGGTTTTTTTGGGGAAGGGGAGAGCTGGCATGGTGCACTCCGGGCAGCGCTGAGGGCTGGCTGCCCTGGCCCTGCCCCTTCTATCCGAGGCCCTGCCCCTTCTGGGAGTGTGGAACCAGCCCCACAATTTTGCTCAGAGTCCTAGGATGGCTGTCGGCTCCCTTACTGCCAACACATAAAACTGAGTAGACAGTGGAACTGGTGCAATTTCACGGTGTGGAGAAATGGATGGAAAGCTACAACAGAGATCATGGGGTATCTTTACTGCCACATCACATATAGAATCCAATACATCAATAGGTTGCCTCTAATCATTGTTTATAACTATTGATACGATTTTGTCATGGTAAAATGAAGCAAAATTCATGGAACAATCATGGTGAAAATGTTCAAAATCAGGGTATGATCACAGCAGAGCTGAAGCCACAACCCAAACCCCGTTGCAGTGGACTGAAGCGGAAGAAGTTGTCAACATGAAATCTGTGACTTCCATGATCAAACCATATCCTTACTTATAATCATCTATCACATCTATCACTGGACAGTCTCTGCAGGAAAGAATCAATGAACACAAATCAGATATACGTAAAGGAAATGTTACCCCAGAGTCTCAGAAACAAGCAGAATCTTTTGAATTAATTTAGAATTTAGGATAAGGGATCAGATTGATGATGTTAAATGCTCTGGTTACCAGAAGGGAGGCCCCTGTCACAGTATCTGATAACTGGTGATTAGATACGGTGTCAGGGGCCTCCCTTCTGGTAACCAGAGCATTTAACATCATCAGTCAGATCCCTTATCCTAAATTCTAAATTAATTCAAAAGAGTCCACTTCTTACTGAGACTCTGGGATAACAGATTTGGTGACCGCGGCAGGACTTGACAGGATTTTTCCTAGTCAGGTCCAGAGGCACCACCTAGACTTATATAGGCTGTGCCTGACAGTGCATGAAACAACAGAATAACACCATTTGCGGTCCAGTGCCTCGGGGAGGGCTTGGATTTTCCCTTTCCCCAATATTTTTACTCCACCCCTGTGTAAAATCCGGTTTGTGTGTGTGTCCAAGGGAGCTTAGGGATGCCCAGCCCCAGCATACACCACCAGTAACAGAGCGGTGTTTCCCCCATCGGGTCTGTTAGGGCCTACTGGTCTGGGAAGCAGAGCTTCCTTCTCCCTAGCACAGGCTGGAGCAGCTAAAGGTGAGGCCTTGGCCTGTCCTGTGGATTGAGGGCCTGACAGAGTGTCACTCGCTTGAAACCTGTTCGTGTTTTATTATCACTGCTACCCTAGCCTTTGTTGTTGGTTTATTTTTGTTATTGTTTGTGGGATCTGTTGTAATTGGGCCCTGCTGTTGCTGCAGGCCCAAGCCAGATCTCCACCGGAAAATCTTGAGGCAGGCTTCAGTTCGGCCCTAGCCTCTGCTAACCCCTCTTTTGGTTAAGGAACTGGGTAAGCAACTCTGTAACTTTTGTTTCCACATCACTCTCTAAAAGATCTCCAGGTAGCTGTCTTGTCACACACCAGTTCTACAAGCCAGATCCACAGGGAAGGATTGGAACTAGAGTTCATCCGCAAATTCAATTCACATGCTAATGGACTCAATCACGATGAAAGTTGGTTGGGACACTACCAACTTAACAGTCATTGAAGGTGCAAACAGCTCTTTGTGTATACTCCCATGCCAGGAAAGATACTGTCTATTAACTTTGATTCTTATCTGCTTACTTTAACTACCCAATCTTCAGATACTTACTGATTCCCTCTGCTCACTGACTCCCACCTCCCTTCCTTTTTCTTCCCTCCCCCCTCACCTTCCCCTCTCCTATTTATTTTGGGTGTTCACATCCTAAACTCATAACTGCAGTCATCCGAAGAAGTGGGCTGTGCCCATGAAAGCTCACGATACCATCTACATGTTTTGTTAGTCTATAAAGTGCTGCCAGACCATTTGTTTTTCCCCCATCTATCACATGTTATTTTGATGTGCTTAAAACCACTTTAACATATGTAACTGGCATCCAGACACACACAATGGCTACGTCTACACTGGCCCCTCTTCCGGAAGGGGCATGTAAATTTCACGAGTCGTCGTAGGGAAATCCGCGGGGGATTTAAATATCCCCCGCGGCATTTAAATAAAAATGTCCGCTGCTTTTTTCCGGCTTTTAAAAAAGCCGGAAAAGAGCATCTAGACTGGCCCCGATCCTCCGGAAAAAGTGCCCTTTTCCGGAGG